>NC_044031.1:219142108-219363740 GCF_901765095.1 Microcaecilia unicolor
GAGGAAGCCGGACTGGTACCCCCCTCACGGCCGCACGACGTCCAGCAGGTGAGGGGGGGAGAGAGCTGGCGGAGACCCTAGAGAAGAGCTGGTCTGAGAAGGAAAGAGTGGTAATGGAGATCTGTCAAGAGGCCCTGCCGGAGGTGGAGGAGGAAGGCAGTGAGGATAGTGACGATCTAGAGGAGGAAGAGCTTGTGGACTACTGCCAGGATCCAGAGGACCCGGCCAGTGGCATAATTAAAATGGTGAAGAGAATTAAAAGTACGGAGAAGGAGGTGGTGGACCTGGGGAAGCGAGTCAAAATGGCAAAAGCCCTGAGCAGGCTGGCCCCAGCAGAGCATCGCAAGACCTATATGAAAGAGGAAACCAGGCTGCTTAGGCTTCTCCAGAGAAAAGAACAGCTGCTGAGGGCCCTGAGGAAAGGCCCTGGAAATCCTCTGAGAGAACTCTATATCAACAGAGACAGGATGGCCTCGGGGGGACAGGCCCCGTCAGCCTCGGTACAGTGGAAGCAACAAACAGAGCAGGAAGGAATCAGCCCAGTCTTTGGACCCCAGAACATTGAAGCATCAGGGGAGCTGCCAGGAACTAGCACCCAAAATACATTGAAATTCATGCAATGCCTTGCTAGTCAGTCTGGGCCAATGCAGGCAGCTTCTGGAGTAAGCAGGACTGAAGGTGGGGCTGTGGAAGCCTCATTGAGAGCACCTGAGTGTGGGAGAACAGAACAGGAAAAAAACTTTAACACTAAGACTTTTCACATTGTTGAAACTGAGGCTGCAATTTCAGGAGAGAGACCTTTTTCCACAGAAGTGGTGGTGGAAGTTGAAACAGAGAACTTACCTGGAGAAGAGGAGGTTGTCCTGTTCCCATTGCCTGTAGTAGGAGCAGACGGCAAGGAAAAAATGCCTGGGAGGCCTCACCCACAAAGCTCTGAGGAGCAGGATGTTCCAGCCAATCAGCCTGCAGCAGGGCTAAGGACTGAAAGTGGAGATGTTCCAGCAGGGAGCTGCCTCTTAAAGGAGAATGCAGGAAGAAAGGCAGGTGAAGACAAGGAGTGGTTTTCCATAGAGAAAGCACAGGAGGCCACACAGTGTTCCCCACATAAAGGTTCAGAATGGCAAGGAACTGCACTGCCGGGTGGCGGGATGCCATGCCCGCCCAGCACATTGGAGCAGGAGGCGCCAGCCAATCGGGCTGGAGGAGCAGGGATGGCCGCAGAGGAGAATGCTACAGCGCAGGAGGATTCCCCATGTTTGGGAGAGCGAGTGGTGCTGGAGTGCGGGAAGCCACTCTTACTTTGCAAAACGGCAGAGCAGGAAGTCCCAACGAAGCAGGACGCCAGAGGGGAGACCAGTTCCCAGGAAAACAGCGGGCCCGCACAGGGAAAGCTGGAGCAGCACGTTGCAAGGAGGGACCCAGCACAGAGAGCAGGTTCCGGGGGGGAAGGAGGGGGGGAGGAGCGGGAGGTGTTTGCCTTGCAGAGTGCGCCAGAAGGAAACTTGACTGGTACCTTTGACTTTGCAGTTGGCCAGGCTGCAGGGGTGCGAGCCAGGGGGGAGTGTTCGGGCCGGGAGGGGAGGGTTGGCTCGGTGGGCGGGGGAGGGGGTCAGGGGCATTGGGAGGGGAACAAGTATTTAGGGGAACCTGCTCTCACTGTCTCTAGCGAACGTGTTGAAGGGGACAATGGCAGGTTTTTTGCTGCAGGGGAAATGGTACAGAAGGACACTGTGAAGGCAGGGGATGTGCAAAGTCTGCTGATAGAAGGGAGAGAAGGGAGGGAGGCTGAGAGGGGAGGCAAGAGAGAGAGGGGGGGTACGGCGCAGCAGGAGCAGGGGGGTCTCAGTGCAGGAGATGGAGGAGGGGGACGGTGGGGGGGTGCTCCATCCTTTGCGGCGGTAGTAGGTGGGAGGGGCGGGCGCAGGGGGAATGGGGGGGCAGGAAGCATTGGGGAAGGATGGGGGGGAGGGTGGGGGGGCCAGGTTCCCAAAAGGAGGAATGTGATTCAGTTAAGGTGGGTGGGGGAGGGGGGGATGCCAAGTAGGGATGAGGCCCTGAAGTTGGTCCTGGGTTTAGGATTTCTCCCAGAGGACCTCTATGCCTGTATCCACCCGGTGAATATCCCAGAGTATGATGTTAGTTTTCTGACCCAGCGAGGCATGGAGGTCTTCTGGGAGAAATACGAGGGGGTAAGGGGGAAAGGGGATTGGAGAAACTTTAGGGCCGTACCGATCAGCAGACCTGACCTGGTGCAGGTAACCCTGCTGGTCCGAAATGAATCCATTTCAGGGGCGGACCTGGCCTTCTGGCTACAGCGGTACGCAGAATTGCGTACCCCCTTGTCCAAACTCCCTGACCCCAGTAGGGTGTGGGCGGGAGGATGGTGTGCGCAGGTTAGGCTGAAGCAGGCAGGACACGTGACCCAGCACATTCCCTCCGCGGCGTTCATTGGCAGGGATCGGATCCTCTGCTTTTACAAGGGGCAGCCGCGGCAATGTCACAAGTGCGGGTCATTCAGACATTTTAGTATGTCGTGCCCAGTACGGCAGTGTGGGAAGTGCGGGTCTAAGGAGCATCCTACGGAGTCTTGTGCATCTATCCGGTGTAATTTGTGTGGGGGTCTGGGGCATGCATTCAGAGCTTGCCCTTGGGCCTCCCATAACGGGGGAGAGGAGGACATGGGAGGGGGCGGTCCAGTTCAGAGGGAGAGGGGGGGAGTGAATGTAGGGCGAGATCAGGTTCCCGGGGTGGGGGGGAAAGGAGCTGCGGAGGGACAGGGAGTGGGAGGTGGGGAAGGGTTGGGGGAAGGGCGGAAGCGGCAGGACGGGGCAGATGAGGGTTGGACGCGGGTGTCAAAAAAACAACGGAAGGTGACGGGGGTACGGGAGGAAGGGGGAGGGGAGGCAGGAATGGGGATAGAAGTAGAGAACAGATTTAGGGGATTGGAAGATGAGGGAGGGGGTGACGAACTGGCAGGAGAGGAAGGAGAGGATGGGATGAGCCGGCAGGATGGGTTGGACAGCATGGCAGACGTTGGAAAGGGAACAGCGGGTAAAAGGAAGAAGAAGAAGAGGGAGAAGGTTTTGAGGGACGAAGAGGAGGAAATGGTAGTGGAGGAGGTCGGGGAGGTGGGGGGCAGATTGGGGGGGGCTGAAGGGAGGGTGGGGGAGAAAAGGAGGGTAGGACAGGAGGCAGGGATGAAGGCAAGAGAGGAGAGGGAGGATGGGCTGGAGGCAGGATTGATGGAGGGGGTCGAAAAAGGGGCAGAAGGGGCGGGAGAGGAGGCAGGGGGGGGAGAGTCAGTGGACGACTCCCAAGGAGGGAGGGAGGTGGGCGAAGAAAAGAGGAAGAAGGGGAGGAAGAAAGTAAGGAATGGGGGGGGGCTTTTTGAGCTAGGGGTCCGGGACTGGGCGGACGAGGAAGGGGAGGGTGAAGGGGAAGGGATCCCTGGAGGTAGTATGGAGCAGAGGGAAGGTAGCCAGGAGGGCGGGGGGTATGGAACGGCACAATGATGGCTGGACTGCTGTTAACATTCGCCACACTTAATGTGGCTAGTGTCGCCTCCCAGAGGGCGAGATGCTTGGCGTTCGATGGCCTCTCTGCCGTGGCGGCGGACTGTTTTCTTCTGCAGGAGACCAGGCTGCGAACGCTGGAGGAGGTTCGGCGGGCAAAGCAGGCCTGGAGATGGGGGCCCTCTATTTGGGGTCTGGCAGGGGAACGGTATGGGGGGATAGGCATCCTCTTCAAAACATTTAAAGTAGAGATCCAGAGGGTTGTGGAGCTGGGAATTGGGAGGTGTCTGGTGTTAGATATGAGATTGCGGGGGGTGGCTTTGCGGGTGATTAACATCTACGGGCCGCAAAGCAAACGGGGAAGGGCAGCACTGTTTGGGAAAATTCGGCCGTACCTTTACACCTCACGGCAGCTAGTTTGGGGGGGGGATTTTAACACAGTCCTGAGGAAGGAGGATAGGGGGGGGAGGGCGGCGCAAGTAGGTTACGATGGGGTACGGCTAGCAGGGATCATGAAGGGAGCGGGATTGGTGGACGCGCACATAGAGTTTGGTGGTGGGACGCAGGGTTTCACTTTTGCCCGGGGCACTTGTAGAAGTAGAATCGACCGGTTTTTAGTTCGGGGAGGGGCGTGTGGGAAGGCACCAAGGGTGGTAGAGGTTGATTTCTCAGACCACAAGATGGTGCTGGTCGAGCTGGGGGGAGGGGGGATTCACGGATTGGGGAAAGGATTGTGGCGTTTAAATCAGAAATGGTTGAGGGAGGGGGTGTTGTACCAGGAGTATCTGGAGTTTCTGGCAGACCAGGTATCCATTCAGGGTGTCTTCCCTTCCCTAGGAGACTGGTGGGAAGTTTTGAAACACCGCACCAGGGGGTTCTTTCTCCGTCAGGCGAGGAGGCAGGGGAGGGAGGTCACCCGGCTAGGAACTGCTCTGAGGAAACGAAGGGACAATTTGATTTCCAGGGGAGGGAAGAGGGAGGACATTGAGGCCTTGCAGCAGGAGGTGGAACGGGTACAATACAATCGGTACTCTTCCCTCGTCTATGAGCGGGACTTCGGGAAGCTGCTCAGCCCGAACCCTTATGACTGCTGTAAGGAAAGAAGGGAGAGGAGGGTGGTAGAGGGGTTAAGGGATGAGGGGGGGACGCTCCAGCAGTCTAGGGAAGGTATCTTGCAGGTGGTGGGGACCCACTTTGGGCGGGTCTTTTTCGACCAACAGTTGGGGGAGGAGGCCATGGCGAGGTACATTGAGGAAACCCCAGGGGTGGGTAAGGGGGGGCCTCATCTTCGGGCCTTGCTGCGGCCGTGGACGCTGCGGGAGGTACAGGAGGCCATTGGGGCCTTGCGGCGCAGGACGGCGCCGGGGCCAGACGGACTCCCGGCAGAGTTCTACCAGCGGTTTAGGGATCAGTTGGCGCCAGTCTTGTTGGCAATCTGGGAGGCGGCACGAACAGGGGGATCCTTGCCTGAGTCGATGGGGGCATCAGCTTTGGTCCTCCTTAGCAAAGGCAAGGACCCCCAGGATGTGGCAAATTGGCGGCCGATTGCACTTCTGAACACCGACCGGAAGATCTTCGCTCACATGCTCCTTGCCCGCATGAGGAAGATCTCCGGGGAAGTGCTGGCAGCCCCGCAGGGGTGTGGGGTCCCGGGAAGGGGGGTGCTAGAGGCAGTGGCCTGGGTGAGGGAGGGTCTGGAACGTAGTCGGGTGGGAGAGGGCAGGCTGGTCGTGGCCTTGGACCAGGACAAGGCTTTCGACCGAGTGCAGTGGGGTTTTTTATGGAAGGTCCTAGACCACTATGGATTCCCGGGGGAATGGATCGCGCAACTTCAGTTATTGTATGCGGGGGCGCGATTCTTTCCCCTGGTGAATGGATGGAGGGGGGTG
This sequence comes from Microcaecilia unicolor, assembly GCF_901765095.1. Classification (NCBI taxonomy): domain Eukaryota; kingdom Metazoa; phylum Chordata; class Amphibia; order Gymnophiona; family Siphonopidae; genus Microcaecilia; species Microcaecilia unicolor. Next base: position 219,147,510 of record NC_044031.1, read on the forward strand.
GAGGTGGGGATCTCGGCGGGGGTGCGGCAGGGGTGCCCGTTGAGCCCCCTGCTGTACGCTTTCGCCATTGATCCCCTGGTGAGGAGGCTGGAAGGGGGGGGGGGAGGACGGGCTCAGAGGAGTGGAGGTAGGCAAAGGGAATGTGTTGCGAGTCATCGCCTATGCGGACGATATCACCGTCTGGGTGGCGGATCGCAGGGAGGGGAGGAGGCTGCAGGAGATCCTTGCAGCATACTCCCAGGCTTCGGGGTCTCGGGTAAACCTGGGCAAGAGCACCAGCTTGTGGGTGGGGGCCAGAGGGACGGCGGTTTAATTTAGGTGGAGGGTTCCCGGATGGGATAGAGAAAATGAGGGTTTTGGGAGTGTATTTTGGGGGAGGGGATTACGGGCGGGAAAATTGGGAACAAAGGATAGCGGAGGCGAGGGAGAAGGTGGACCGCTGGAAGGGGTGGCGGATGCCCATGGAGGACCGGGTCCGGTTGCTGAAGAGCCAGGTGGTCCCCATGTTCCTGTTCCTGAGCTACATCTGTCTCCTGCCGGAACGCTGTTTCACGGCAATTTACAGCGTGTTCTTTCAACTCCTGTGGGGGAACAGGATGAACCCAGTTCGACGTAATTTCACTTACCGGTCACGGGAGGAAGGGGGGGTGGGAATGGTAAACCCAGTCTTGCTATTCTCCTCCCTCTTCATCCAGTTTAACCTGGGGCGGGCGGGGGGTCTGAATGCCCCAGGATGGGTACACAGTGTTGTCCAGTGGTGGGAGGGATTCTGGGGTCCTTGGTTGGGGGGAGGTAGGGTGGGACGGTTGCGGAAAGGGTTCCCGGAGGGGGTAGGCTACTATAAATCTTTGGTAAAGCTGGTTCGGCTGTGGGACATTACATGGGAGGAAGTTAGGGCAGGGCAGAGGGAGATCTGGGTGGAGCGGGTTCGCTCCCAACGCTTCTCCTCTCCCCTGGCTCTTAGGGATGCTCCAGAGCCCGTGCTGAGGCAGGGCCTGCGTTTTATTTCATCCAAACGCATCCCACACAAGTACAGGGACATTGCTTGGCTGTCCCTACATGGCAGGTTGTATGTTAGGGCAAACCTTCGGTGTAGGAACCAGCAGGACCGAGACTGCCCGAGGGGGGAGTGTGCTGGCCGGCTGGAGACCATGGACCACTTCCTGAAGGAGTGTCCATTCTCCGTAGCGGTTTGCCGGAGAGTGGCTGCCTTGCTGGCCATCCCCAGCTTCACGTCCTACACCTATGCGGACTGGGTGTATGGGAGGCAGGGGGAGACGGGGCGGCTAGAGCCAGGTACCGCCTTTCTAATCTCAGTTATCATCAGATACTGCCTATGGATGGCTCGCTGCGGGGTGTCCCTGGGCCAGGAGTGCAGGTCTGCTGAGCAGGTCTCCTGGGACGTTGTCCGAGCTGTCCAGGAAGTGGCCCGATGGGAACGGGTGGAGGTGGGGATAAAGACCTTTGGGGTTTGGTGGAAGCATGTACGCTTGAAGTTGAGTTGAAGGTTTGGGGGGGGGTTGGGGGGGGACGGTTTTTTGTGTAAAATTTGCATTTTTGTATAAAAGTATAGAGGGGCTGGCTTTATAACTGCACAGTGTAATGTATTGAAATTTGATTTTCCGCTTTCATTTAATAAAGGAATTCTCCAGTCGGGCCAACAAAATAAACTCATTTTACATGGTATGCAATTTTTTTATATGTATACCAGAGTTTGATTTGTCCTTGCCATCACTGTTTTTGTACTAAAAGCTCTGAAGCTAACGTCGAAGCCCCTTAAAATTTACACTCTAGCCCATTCCTGTCTATTCAGTCATGATCAGGGCATAGACCGTAGAAGTCTTCTCAGTCTGCCCAGCACTGGTTTTGCTTCCCAATTACCGGTGTTGCCACCCAATCTCTGCTAAGATTCAGTGGATCCATAACTTCTAAACAGGATTCCTTTGTGTTTATCCCACGCATGTTTGAATTCCATTACCATTTTCATCTCCACCACCTCCCGCGGGAGGGCATTCCATGTATCCACCACCCTTTCCATGAAAAAAATACTTCCTGACGGTACTCCTGAGTCTGCCCCCCTTCAACCTCAATTCATGTCCTCTAGTTCTATCACCTTCCCGTCTCCGGAAAAGGTTTGTTTGCGGATTAATACCTTTCAAATATTTGACCATGTGTATCTTGTCACCCCATGTTTATCTTTTCCTCCAAGGTATACATGTTCAGGTCGGCAAGTCTCTCCTCATACAGTTTGCAATGCAAATCCCATACTGTTTTTGTAGCTTTTCTTTGCACCGCTTCCAGTCTTTTTACATCTTTAGCAAGATACGGCCTCCAAAATTGAACACAATAAGCCAAGTGGGGCCTCACCAACGACTTGTAGAGGGGCATCAACACCTCCTTTCTTCTGCTGGTCATACCCCTCTCTATGCAGCCTAGCATTCTTCTGGCCACAGCTGTCACCTTATCACATTGTTTCTTCACTTTCAGATCCTCGCACACCAGCACCCCAAGGTCTCTCTCCTGAGACGAGCTTACTAATCTTACCCCTATTATTCGGTATCTCTCTTTTGGTTTTCTCCACCCCAAGTACATCAATCTGCATTTCTTGGCAATAAATTTTAACTTCTCTAATTAAAAGAAACCTACTTTATCAATAGCAATTATACTAAAAAATATCAAAGAAATATATAGTATAATAATTTGTGAATTGTGCTCAGTGCTCGGTGCATTACATGTGACCAAGGCCACTCTGTAAGTAATACCACCTTCCAACCATTGTGGGTTAACTAAATGTACAAGAATGTCATCTGCAAAGGCCGCCACTTTAAACTGTTGTGAATCTATACAAAACCCTTCTATTTCTGGACACGAATGGATCTCCTTTATCATAGGATCCAATGTTAAAATTTAACAGCAACAGCAAAAGTGGACAACCCTGCCATGTCCCCTTATCCACTGAAATGTTATGTGGCCTGAGGCAAAGGATAGTGTTTTAATCATAGAAACAAATCAGCCAGTTATACCATGAGTTTAAGGTGGCATACGTGGAGGGGCATTTTCGAATGGGGCCGGCAATCTGTAAGAGCACCCATCTCCGAGGACGGCGCCACAAAGGGGTGGGGCCAACCATATTTTTAAACAAGATGGCCGGCCATCTTTCATTTTGATAATACAGTTGGGGCCAGCCAAATGTCAGAGATGGCCGGGTTTGAGATGGCCGGCCTCGGTTTTTGTCAATAATGGAAACCGAGGCCATCCATCTCAAACCCGGCCAAATTCAAGGCATTTGGTCGTGGGAGGAGCCAGCATTTGTAGTGCACTGGTCCCCCTGACATGCCAGGACACCAACCGGGCACCCTAGGGGGCACGTCTAAAAAAAAAAAATAAATAAAAACATTCAAATAGCTCCCAGGTGCATAGCTCCCTTACCTTGGGTGCTGAGCCCCCCAAATCCCCCCAAACCCCTCTCCCCACAACTCTACACCATTACCATAGCCCTTATGGGTGAAGGGGGGCACCTACATGTGGGTACAGTGGGTTTGGGGGGGGTTTGGAGGGCTCCCATTTACCACCACAAGTGTAACGGGGGGGGGGGGGGATGGGCCTGGGTCCACCTGCCTGAAGTGCACTGCACCCACTAAAAACTGCTCCAGGGACCTGCATACTGCTGTCAGGGAGCTGGGTATGACATTTGAGGCTGGCATAGAGGCTGGCAAAAAAAAGTTTTTAAAGTTGTTTTTTTGAGGGTGGGAGGGGGTTAGTGACCACTGGGGGAGTCAGGGGAGGTCATCCCCGATTCCCTCCAGTGGTCATCTGGTCAGTTCGGGCACTCTTTTGGGACTTGGACCTGAAAATAAAGGGACCAAGTAAAGTCGGCCAAATGCTCGTCAGGGCCGGCTTTCTTTTTTCCATTATCGAGCAGCCAGACATCTCATACCACACCCCGTCCCGCCTTCTGTACCCTGCCGACACACCCCCTTGAAGTTTGTCCAGCTCCACGACGGACTGCAGTTGAGGCCGGCCAAAATCAGCTTTCGATTATGCCGATTTTGCCGGCCTTGAGAGATGGCCGGCCATCTCCCGATTTGTGTCGGAAGATGGCCGGCCTTCTCTTTCGAAAATAAGCTGGATAAAATCCCAATGTAGTCTATCAAACGCTTTTTCCACATCAAAGCTAATTAATGATGTGCTTTCTATATGTATTCCAATGAGATTAATATTCTCCTCAAGTTTTTAGAGGTCATTCTATTTTTGACAAAGCTTTCTTGGGATTCATGAATCACTGAGGACAAAACTTTCACCAGTCGATTAGCCAAAACCTCTACTTCAGAAATTCCACTGGCTTCCCACTGAACAATGCATTATTTTTAAGCTACTAACTCTCACTTTCAAAGCATACTAATCCAGCAACCTGACTATTTGGCTTCTCTCACTATTCCCTACTCACCTCCTGCTAGATTGCTCCATTTCATAAACGATCACTGTTTGGTTCTTCCCAATCCAAAGGCTGCCCAGCTCAAATTTACCCGACAACATGTCGAACTCTCTCCCTCTCCCTGTGCTGTCTGAACTATCCTTTAAATGCTTATCTAAAAAGCGTTAAAGTCCTGGCTGTTTAGATAAGCATTCCACCTGCACAGCCAAGAGGGTTAAGGACTGCATCAATTTTCACCATTCTTTCTCTTTTTCTTACCGTTTTCCCCCTCCCCTCTTTCCTCCTTTGTTTCTTTTAAATATATATTTATATTTAGTTCTGTGTTTGTTGTTAATTTGAATGACTTGCGTGTGTACTATCCCTTTCCTATCAAATTATTGTAGTTCCTTTCTAGCTTTAATATATTTGTGTTTTTTATTTATTTGAAAGGTTCCCATATTTATATCTACATATAACGGGCTAGATAGCTTCGTACCATGTCCTGTTCTCAATCTAACCTCCTTGGTTGCATCCAACCCTCAGGTTTCCAACTAATAGAAGCCATGACCTGCAGATCAGCTTACCCATTCTGAAAAAATATATTTTTTTTTTCTTTACAACCAAAATGCTAAGTACTAGGGAGAGATTTAAAAAACTTCCTTCATCTTAACTGTTGTTGCAATCTGCCTTGGGAAGCCTGGTGTTATAAAGATTGGAAGTAAAGTTAAACTGTCCTTTCATTGGGGCATATGGAATCACATCTTCACCTCATCTGCAAAAGTCATCAATTTGCATGTCCCGCCCCTGTAGTTCTCTCTAGTTTAGGTACAACTGTACGCATGGATCCTGCTCTCCTGTGCTGAATGTTTATTCCAGCTTTGAATAACAGCCCTTTCTTCCATCTCCCCGAAACCCCGGGGGGGGGGGGGGGGGGTCAAAAGGATAGCAAATGGTGTTTTAATGTTCAATTAAGATTGTGAGCCCACTAGAGACAGAGAAAGACCCTGCATATAACCAGGGGTGTGCTGGTAAATTTTTAACAACAGGCTCTTTCTCCGGACGTAGCCAGCTCTGCAGTTGGAAGGGCCAGGGTTGGCCGGGGGGGGGGGGGGGGGGGGGGGGGAGGGGAGCAACACTTGCCTCTCTCTCCTCCCTCCCTTCGTGCGGGCACGCTAGGCAAACCTCTGGCAGCCACCACTCCCAACGTCTTGCTCTGAGCAGCATGCTGGAACTTCTCTCACATGCTCAAGAAGTCCCAGCCTGCTGCCCAGAACTGGAAACAAGGAGCGGGGAGCAGCAGTAGTCTATTTACTTGGCTGGCAGGCCTCAGCATCCCCACCAGCAAAGTAAAAGAGAATTCAGCAGGGGGCCCAAGCCCACATTTTGGGAGCCAGTTGTTAAAGTAGCCATGGAGGGCCTTACTTTAACAACTGGTTCCCAAAATTCTTAAAAACTTAACAACCGGCTCTTGCGAGCCTGTGAGAGCCTGCTCCAGCACACCACTGCATATAACTAATGTAAACCACTTTGGTTGTACCACAGAAAGGTGGTAAAGTGTAAACAGGTGACATATCAAATCCATGATCCCTTTTATATATGTTTTAGGAGTCATTGTTACTTCCAGGGGCGTAGCTACAGGTGGGCCTGGGTGGGCCCAGGCCCACCCAATTTCAGCTCTGGCCCGCCCACCCACTTTTCCTCAAGGCCTGCGCCAGCCCCAGCTCCCATTGCCAGCCACCGCTGCTTTTCCTGATGAGCAGCAGGGCTGGCGCTACAAAAAGAAGAAGCGCTCAGCTGACTGAGCTGAGCGCCAACGCTAACGACGAGAAAAAATGTTTAAAAAAAAAAGCGGCACCGCAGGCAGCCTCGAAGCATTGGTTGCTGGCTCTACAGGCTCCTCCCGTCTCTTACGTCACTGCCCCTGCTTCGCTCCAGGGGCAGTGACGTAAGAGACGGGAGGAGCCTGCAGAGCCAGCAGCCAATGCTTCGAGGCTGCCTGTGGTGCCGTGTTTTTTAAAAACATTTTTTCTCGTCGTTAGCGTTGGCGCTCAGCTCAGTCAGCTGAGTGCTTCTTCTTTTTGTAGCGCCGGCCCTGCTGCTCATCAGGAAAAGCAGCAGTGGCCGGCAATGGGAGCTGGGGCTGGTGGGTCTGAATCGGGAGAGGGAAAACGGATGGCAGGATGGAGAGAAAGAGGGAAAACAGATGGGAGGATGGCAGAGAAAGAGGGAAAACGGAAGGATGGCAGAGAAAGAGGGAAAACGGAAGGATGGGGAGAGAAAGAGGGGAAAACGGAAGGATGGGGAGAGAAAGAGGGAAAACAGATGGGAGGATGGCAGAGAAAGAGGGAAAACGGAAAGGATGGGGAGAGAAAGAGGGAAAACAGATGGGAGGATGGCAGAGAAAGAGGGAAAACGGAAGGATGGGGAGAGAAAGAGGGGAAAACAGACGGGAGGATGGCAGAGAAAGAGGGAAAACAGAAGGATGGGGAGAGAAAGAGGGAAAACAGACGGGAGGATGGCAGAGAAAGAGGGAAACAGACGGAAGGATGGGGAGAGAAAGAGGGAAAACAGATGGAAGGATGGCAGAGAAAGAGGGAAAACAGAAGGATGGGGAGAGAAAGAGGGAAACGGAAGGATGGGGAGAGAAAGAGGGAAGACGCTGGATGGAAGGGTAGGGAGAAAGAGGTGACACGATGGAAGGATGCAGAAAGAAAGAGGGGAGACTATTGGAAGGATGGGGAGAGAAAGAGGAGAGCTGCTGCATGGAAAGGGGGAGTAGTGAAAGATTGGAGAATAAGAGGAAGGGGCATGGGGAGAACAAGGGTGAGAAAAAGATGAAAAGCCATAAGTAGATGAAGGAAATTAAAGAATGGATAGTAAGAATGAATTAAATCTGGACACAGAGAGAGGCAGAAAAATATTGAAGAAAGCAAAGAAAAAGGAGAGAAAAATGACAAATGGCCAGGAAACCCTGGCAGAAGAGTTAAGCGAAAACGAAGAAAAGCAGAATCTAGAGACTGGGAGCAACACAATGAGAAAAAGTAAATGGCCATACAAGAAAGGTAAAGAAAATAATTTTATTTTTAATTTAGGATAAAGTAATATGGTGTTAATAAAGTTTCAGAGACCAATACTTCCTTCCTTAGGTCAGGAGAGGATACCGTAACAGCATTATACTGACCTGAGGCAGGAGGTTTTGGCCTCTGAAAGCTCACTGAAAAGGATGTTAGGCTATTAAATAAATTGTCTGAAATCTGATACACTGAAAAGCAGCACTTTACCCTGTGTGACAAATGCATCTGAGTGTGACTAAATTTTGCTGGGGGGGGGGGGGGGGGGGGTAGAGAGAAAATTTTGTGCCCACCCACTTTGGGTTCAGGCCCACCCAAAATTGGCAGTCTGGCTACGCCACTGGTTACTTCTATCCCGTTCAGGAGAATCAAATCATTATGACATCAGTGCTGAGGTCGTCTCTTAGGCACTAGGAAAAGAGGCATTGTGATATCACATCAGCCTTGGTTACCAGAGATCAGAACTCTTCCAGCAAAGTGGGCAACAAGGTAGCCCCTGCTCCTAGATCAGACTTTATTTCAGAGGTTGAGAAGAGGCAGAAAAGTAGCATCCTTGGAAGAAAAGGCTAGGTAAGTAAGAAAAGCTTGATTTTAAAAGTTCAAGAGGAGATGGTAAGTGTTGCGTTGCTGCTGAAAGTCAGGTAATACATGCTAAGGCTAAGCCTCCCCAACCTGAACCGTGACCTTCCCTGCCTGCCGGACCCACTGTCTCTCTCCTCCCATCCACCCCTATTCTGCAGCAAGGTTTGGCCCCCTCCCGTTGCACTGCTGCTACTGGACCTGCGCTCATAAACAATGAGAGAAGAGCGCAGGACCCAGCTCTGTGCAGCGCCGCTAGCGCTTCTTGTGCCGGTCCTGGAAGTTTACATCGGAAGAGGCAGAACCGTCACAGGAAGCACTAGTGCTACCGGTGCTGTAGAGAGTCTGGTCCCGCGCTTTTCTATCATTGCTTTTTAGTGCGAGACTGGTGGCAGAGGTACAACAAGAAGGAAGAATGAAACTGTGGTGCAGGGTTGCAGTGAATAGGTGGGGAGGGAAAAAGAAAAGCATGACTGGATGGGCGGGGGTGGGGCAGTGGCGTACCAAGGGGGGGGGGCGGTCCGCCCCGGATACACGCTGCTGGGGGGGGGTGCCGCGCGCTTGTTGGCTCTGAGTCCGCTCGTTCCCTCCCTGCTGCTCCCTCTGCGCGGAACAGGTTACTTCCTGTTCCGGGCAGAGGGAGCAGCAGCCAGGGAACGAGCGGACTTGGAGCCAACAGGCGCGCGGCACCCCCCCAGTAGGTAAAAATGCACCCAGGGGGTGTAATTTCGCCGGGCAGGGGTCACGCTGCACACGGGGGGGGGGGGGGTGTAATTTCGCCAGGGGGTCGTGCTGCACCCGGGGGGGGGGTGCATCGGCGATCCGCCCCGGGTGTCAGCCAGCCTAGGAACACCACTGGGGTGGGGGAGAGAGAGAAAGTGATGATGCAATACTGGATAAAAGTGGGGGGGGGGGGGGAGACAGAGGCTATGGGCTTGGAGAGTATCAGAGACCGTGGATAGAGGAAATTCTGCGTAGGAGGGGGGAGTGATATGGAGATAGGGGCAATGCTGGATGATGGGAAGAGAGATAGGCAGGGACAATGATGAATAGTGTGGGGAGTAGTGGAGAGAGAGAGAGAATGAGCATTGCTGCATGCTGGGGGAGAGAGACAGGCACTGCTGGATGACAGGGGTATGGGGTATGTGGAGAAACATAGAGGAGATGCTGGCTGCAGGGAGAGACAGAGAGGAGGTGAGTGAGGCAAAAATAATACTGCATGGGGGGAGAGAAGGGACAATGCTGGATGGTGGGGGTAAGGGAAAGAGACAGAGATATACTTTATAGTGGTAGGGACAGAGAGACAAGAAGGGATGTTAGCTGGTGGAGGGGGTGAGAAAGAGAGAGACAAGAGAGAGGATGCAGGATGGCAGTTGGGAGAGAAAGATGAGAGGTAATACTGGATGATTGTGGGAGAGTGACTGTGAAGATACTGGATTGCAGGTGATAGAAACAGAAAGGGAGGAGATGCTGGATTTGCAGTGGGAGAGAGGAAAAAAAACTAGTGAAAGACTGGGGAATAAGAGAAAGGAGAATGGGAGGGCCAGAGTGAGAAAAAGAGATGAAAAGCTTAGGTCGATGCAATAAAAAGAGGGAGATGGAAGACTGGATAATATGAATGAAATCTGAATGGCTAGGTAACAAAAAATGGAAGAAAGCTGAAAGGAACAGATTAGTGTTGATGTTAGTTTTTATGGACGAGGTGAAGAAGACAGAAGAAGAGAGAAAAATGACACATGGACAGGAGACCCATGGAAAGAGAGAAAAGAAAACAGGGAAGCAGTAACCAGAGACCAGGACCAACACAATTAGAAAAATTAAATGGGCAGAGAGCAAAGGTAGAAAAAAGAATTTTATTTTTAATTTAGGATGAAGTAACATGGCAGCCATGATAGTCCACTTTAAAAGTTAATGAATAGTTATAAAATAAAAAAAATAAACAACAAAAAATAAATTGACACTTTTATATTGGACTAAATACATTGTTGTGACTAGCTTTCGGAGACCAAAACCTAATTCTCCAGGTCAGGACAGTATACTGCTGTAACAGTATGCTCATCCTGACTTAAAGGATATTTTGGCCTCTGAAAACTAGCCAAAAATGTTATGCTAGTTGAATAAGAAGATATCACCTTATTTTTTGGCTTTGTTTAATTTGCTAATTTTTAATGTAGCAATTGAAATATGTTAGTTTTTTTTTTTAATTTACATCATGTGGAGGGGCATAATTAAACGGAAACGCCTATCTCCATGGGCATTTATCTCCGAGAATGGGTCCGTGAAGGGGCGGGCCGAACCGTATTTTCGAAAAAATGGACGTTTTTGAGCTGGGCGTTTGTTTTTTTTAAGCGATAATGGAAACTAAAAACGCCCAGCTCAAAAACGTCCTAATCCGAGCCATTTGGTCGTGGGAGGGGCCAGGATTCGTAGTACACTGGCCCCCCTGATATGCCAGGACACCAACTGGGCACCCTAGGTCAGTGCGGTGGACTTCAGAAAAAGCTCCCACATGCATAGCTCCCTTACCAAGGGTGCTGAACACCCAACCCTCCTCCCCCAAAACCCACTACCCACAAATGTACAACACTACCATAGCTTTGAGGGGTGAAGGGGCACCTACATGTGGGTACAGTGGGTTTTGGAGGCCTCCCATTTACCAGCACAAGTGTTACAGGTGGGGGGGGGGGATGGGCCTGGGGCCACCTGGCTGAAGTGCACTGCGGTACCCACTAAAAGTGCTCCATGGACCTGCATACACGCAGGCCTCTAGGACTGGTTGCTGCTATATAACATTGGCACACCAGTTGACACCTTAAGACTAATCTCTCCGAAAACGTCCTTTATTGGAATAACCGCGTTTACTCACAGTTAACTGCAGATCAGAGGTTGTGCCCCTCTGCCAACGAGTCTCGTTGGCACTGAGATGAGCAATAGGTCAGAGCTGGCAGAATGCTGTACAATGCCCTCTTTCAGCCACATTCAAGGGAAGAACTAAGTTGTCTAATGTGGCTAACACAGGAAAGGGAACTAAAACTGGCTTACAAAAATGGCCACTACCGCATGGACTACAACAGGAAACACAACAGGGCACACTCTGACCCAGTAGGCAGGGGGAAAAGCACCATGGGAGAAGAGCCTACCAACTACCAACATCGTAAGACTGTAACACAAGCTAATGAAATCACGGAGCCCAATACCCTACACCCACCACAATGCAATGCTGATGTGACCCTGTACTGCACCCGAGAGCCACATCTGACCCAGGGAAAGGCTGTGACAGGATCGAACACATTCTGCTGTCATGGAGGTGGGTACGGCATTTGAGGCTGGCATACAGGCTGGAAAAAAGTTTGTAAAGTGTTTTTTTTTTGGTGGGAGGGGGTTAGTGACCACTGGGGGAGTCCGGGGAGGTCATCCCCGATTCCCTCCAGTGGTCATCTGGGCAGTTGGAGCTCTTTTTTGGGACTTGTTCGTGAAAAAAAAGGGTAAAAAAAAAAGTGACCCAAAATTGCGGTAAAAACGCCTTTTTTTCGATTATTAGCTAAAGACGCCCATCTCTCTTCGGCTGATAACCACGCCCCAGTCCACCTTCACCACGCCTCTGACACGCCCCCGTCAACTTTATTTGTTTCCGCGACGGAGTGCAGTTGGAAATGCCCAAAATCGGCTTTCAATTACACCGATTTGGGCGCCTTTGCGAGACAAACATCTATCTCCTGATTTAGGTCGCACTATAGGCGTTTTTTCTCTTTCAAAAATAAGCAGGATAGTAACATAGTAGATGACGGCAGAAAAAGACCTGCATGGTCCATCAGTCGATTTTCCACGGTACAAAGGGATGATGTCTCACTGTTTCTATTTCTTTGCTTTTGCATTGTATGCAGAGTATGGCTTCTTGGGGTTCAGTTTAATTTTTGTCTACATATTTCTATTTTTAGTTTGTGGTTACTTATTCTATACTTGATGAGGGTCTTCTTGTGATCATGTATGAAAAAGGCTGGGTATTCTGTTAGCATTGAGTGTCTTTGTAAGACTGATCTCTACTAATCCAGCTTGTTTAGCTTTCCAATAGGTATATTGATGATGTTCTGCCCGCTACAATTTATGACTCCTGAAGGTTAGTGTTATGGTAGAATTGCTTTATAGGTCCTAAGTGATTTTTGTTGGGTTTTGTATTACTTCACAATATGCCTGGTACTGGATTGTGTATTTGGATTTAGTTCAATCCTTTTTCAATTGTAGCTCAGTGAGAGTTATATTACAATGCAGTAGGCATTTTCCTATCTCTGGAGGACTTACAAATCTGTGCTAAATAATTGTGTATATTTCCAGAATACTGCAAATATTGTCCTGTTTAATATGTTGTATTATTTTGGTTCACTATATTCATTTTTTGGCACATAATTCCTGGAATGTATTCAGTGTGCACCAGAACCACACAGTGAAGGATTCATTCTTAGCAGTGTTCAAAAGTTCTCCACTATCCTTTTACTGCTGAAATAGGTGTTTCCCCCCACTGCAAGGATTTTAACCTATTCTGTTCTGTTCCATCTGTCCCATACCCTGATCTTAGCACCGCCCTATAACTTCATCTAGCCCCACCCACTTTAGCCTCCCCAAACAGCTGAGTTACCGATCGCCTATGAACAGTTTGCTGAAATTACCAGCATTACCCTTCAATCCTGTGCTTTTGTGTGTTTTCTGTACCCTCTTTTTGCAATGCTTATGTCTCTTAACTTAACACCCTGCTTTCCTATACATTAATGGAGTTCTTTTCTTGTTTCCTGTTTTTTAGCCTGTATACCGCTCTTTTCTGCCCATCAGCTAGAGCAGTATAGAATGTTATTGCAAATAAATAAAATAAATAAGATGCGTCTGCCAGTGCACTGCTGCATGGGGAAAGGCGTGGCTTTTCCTGACACATGGCTGCTAAGCAGCTATAGCTCCTGCGCAGGGAATGGCTCGATTGCTAAAAGATTTAGCGGTACTTGTGGAGGAATACACATGCACTGATTACACCTTCAGCAGCTCATCAGGAGGAGCTAAGGAAGCAGGATGACTCCTTTGCACCAATCGTGCTGTGCTGACAAGTTCCTAGCAGGGCCTAATCAATACTATATTGGGCCCTAGGCCAGGGATAGGCAACTCCGGTCCTCGAGAGCCGCAGGCAGGTCAGATTTTCAGGATATCCACAATGAATATGCAGGAGATAGATTTGCAAGCACTGCCTCCATGGTATGCAAATCTATCTCCTGCATATTCATTGTGGATATCCTGAAAATCTGACCTGCCTGCGGCTCTCGAGGACCGGAGTTGCCTATCCCTGGCCTAGGCAAACATATTTGTGGGCCCCCCTACTGGGATTTCCCCTTCTCCCTCTCCCATATTTACTTCTTTTCTCACCCCTTCCCCCCCCCCTCCTCCAACATTTCACTTCTCCAGAAGTAGCAGGGAAATCGCAGAGCCTATCTATGGGCATGGTGGTAGTAATACTTTGTGAGTGAGCACATGCCTCAAATGGAGAGGTGTAATGGTTAGAGCTGGAGAGCTGCCAAGTTACCTAGTTCCAGGAAGGACATTCTGAACTAGTCCTAGATTTCTGCAACCCTATCCTGGTATATTATGGGACATGAAGCATTGATTAACTTGGTGGTATCAAATAACACACTGAACTGGCATGAAAGTTCAACTATCGGACTGACCAAAAAGTCTCCCTCCTGGAGCTAGGTAACTTGGCAGCTCTGCATCAGTGAGCCAAGCACAAAAGAAGTTGTGCATGTCATTTTCACCTTCCATTGCCTTTAGTACAAACCAGAGGTGCCAAAAGACAATGTGTCTGAGGTACTGTATATACTAAGTTTTACATGTGAGAAACGTTTCACAGATAGAAGTAGCAAAATAAAAAATTTAACTTTTTTTAGTGTTTATGAAAGGATATAGACAGAGAGAAGGCACTATTAGGACAGTGTTCCAAGGAATTTGCCCAGAAAATTTAATAGCTAGCTGGGTAAATTCAGGGCCGCCAAGAGACGGAGCCGGGCCCAGGGCAGGGCTGCCGCAGTCGCCGCCCCACTCAGTCCACCGCCATCCCCTCCACTCAGGCCACCACCACCCCATGCCCCCTTACCTTCCTGTGTCTGCTCCTCCCTAGTTCTGTCACTCTCCTGCTTCTGTGTGCTGGGCAGTGGCATACCTAGGGTAGTTGACACCCAGGGCTGGTCATTTTTAACACCCCCCTCCAAAATCCAGTACTAGGCATAGCGAGAATAAAAAACACTCAGGACCTATAGAGCAATTCTACCATACCATAAGCAGTAGTTTCTATAAGTCACACAAGGAAAAGGAAATCATCTTAAACACTACAGTGAGCACTAGAACATCAAGAGGCTCATTTTCAAAGCACTTAGCCTCCCAAAGTTCCATAGAAACCTATGGAACTTAGCCTCCCAAAGTGCTTTGAAAATATGCCTCCAATTCACCTATTGTAAAATGAAACCAGACAGAATAGTACAGATCGTCGATCCTGCACAGTCAATGCCAACTGAAAGCCATGTCTTTTTCACAAACACAGATACACCCTAATCCACTATAGAATAAGTAATCATAAACTTTCTATTTAGACAAAAATTAAACTGAACCCCGAAGATGCCAGACTCTGCAAACAATGCAACACCACAGAAACAGAAACTGTCCCCTAGTACTGTGCAAAATATAAAGACATCAGATGTAAATTTGAAAAAGCTAACAAATACCAATCACCACTTTACAAATTAAGAAATAGAAATAAAACAAATATAGAAAATAAAATAATACCATTTTATTGGACTAATACATTTAGCTTTCAGAGGCCAAAATCTCCTTCCTCAGGTCAATACAGTATAGTGCTGTTACAGTATCCTATCCTAACCTGAGGAAGGGGGTTTTGTTCTTCGAAAGTTAGTAAAAATGTATTAAAATTAGTCCAATAAAAAGAATAACTTATTTACATGTTCTATTTATAAACATTTATTAACACATCTACAATACTACTTTATCCTAAAGCAAAAAAAAAAATATATATATATATATTATTTATAGTTTGTTGTTTCTGCTTTCCTCATCTTCTTTTCACTGTCTTCCTTCCATCCAGCATCTGTCTTCACGCTCTCTCTGCCATCCAGTGTCTGCCCTCTCTGCCGTCCCCTCCAGCCAATGTCTGCCTTCTCTCCCTGCCTCTTCCATCCACTGTCTGCCCTTTCTCTCTGCCCCATCAATCCACCATTTGCCCTCCCTCTCGCTTCCCCTTCCATCCAGGGTCTGCCCTCCCTCTCGCTCCCCCTTCCATCCAGGATCTGTCCCCTCTCTGTCTCTCTCTGCCCCCTCTTTTCGGCCCCCAGTTCCAGCCCCATTATCCCACCTGCCCCTAGTTCCAGCCCCAGCCCACATCTCCCACCTGCCCCCCCTTTTCAGCCCACAGTTTCAGCCCCACTATCCCACTAGTCCCCAGTTTCAGTCCCAGCCCTTTTCTCCCACCAGTCCCGAGCTTCAGCCCCAGCCACTTCTCCCTGTGCCCTTTTCAGCCCCCAGTCCCCACAGTTTCAGCCCTGCCCCTTTTCAGCCCCCAGTTCCAGTACTAACCCCCTTATCCCACCTACCCTCCTTTTCAGCCCCCAGTTCCAGTCCCCTTCAAATGCCTTGCATTAGGGCCCCCCTTTTCAGCCCTAGACCCATTCTCCCACCTGCCCCAGGCATGACCCCATTCTCCCTCCTGCCCCCTTCTCAGACCCTACTTCCAGCTCCAGGCCCCTTCTCCCATCTGAGCCCCCCTCTCAGACCCAGTCCCCTTCTCCTCCCTCCTTCCTGAGCTGGATCCTACCACAATCTCTACACTGGAAGAGGGGAAGATTGGGGAGTCACAGAGGGCTAATCTGTGAAAAATATCTAGACACATTAGCCATCATTATAAGAACATAAGAATAGCCAAACTGGGTCAGACCAAAGGTCCATCTAGCCCAGTATCCTGCTTGCAGCAGTGGCTAATCCAGGTCACAAGTAACTGGCAGAAATCCAATTAGTAGTACCATTCCATGCTTCCAATTGCAGGGCAAGCAGTTGCTTCCCCCATGTCCATTTCAATAATAGGCTATGGACTTTTTTCCTCCAGGAACATGTCCAAACCTTTTTTAAACCCGCATATGCTAACTGCCATTACCACATCCTCTGGCAATGAGTTCTAGAGCTTAACTATTCTTTGAGTGAAAAAAATATTTCCTCCTATTTGTTTTAAAAGTATTTCGATGCAATTTCATTGAGTGTCCCCTGATCTTTGTACTTTTTAAATGAGTGAAAAATAGATACACCTCCACCCGCTCCACACTGGTCACGACTTTGAGCCCAATAATTTATAAATTTGTAGAATCCTAAAAAGTCCTAACAGTTGACAATCCAGGGCTCCTGAGTCCTCAGCACATCTGATAGCCCCCCCCCCCCCCCCAACTTTTGGATTCAGTGTATCTCCTAAAGGCACTGACTGCATTCCACTGAGGCGGGATTTCTCCTTTGCACCAATTGTGCTGTCTGATCTGTTGCTGACAAGGGTAGGGACCAATCAGATCAAATGTACTAAAAAAATAGCAAGTTCCTAGCAGGGATGGGAATTCAGTGAATCTCCTGAAAACCCTGTCGGCATGCCACTGGCTGCAGGCCCTATAATGTACCAGGATAAGGCTGGCAGAAATCCAGGACCAGACTGACAAAAAGTTCTCCCTCTGGAATGGGTAACTTGGCAGTTCTGTTATAAGAGCAGTGGCTCTCTGTCAGTGAGCAGAGGTTGTGAGCCGGTGCAGGCTCAAAATGACCACGGCAACCTCCATTGTCTTGCATAGGTTTCCTGTTGGGTCACCCCAGCCCACCCTTGGCTACGCCTCTGATCTGACTGTACCAAATCCATAACCATGTGAAAAATGCAAGCATTATCTCCAATGAATCTACCCTTCATGAAGTCAACCTGATCAGGGTGTATGATATGAGCCAAGAATTTGTCTAATCTAAAGGCAAACACTTTAGCAAGAATTTTACAATCAAGATTCAGAGGAGAGAGATGGGTCTATAGTTGGAAACCTTGGTAGGATCTCTACCAGGCTTCGGCAGAACAATTATTTGTGCTTTTGTGAATTTACCTTAATCAGTGGGATGAGTAAACAAATTAATAATTCACATATTGATGGTGATATGGAAGAAGCAAATGCTTTATGAGAAGTAGCCTAGAGGTTAGTGCAACAGACTTTGATCCTGGGGATGTGGGTTTGATTCCCATTGCAGCTCTTTGTGACTCTGGGCAAGTCACTTAACCCTCCATTGCCCCAGGTACAAATAAGTACCTATATATACTATCCAGCTCATTTTCGAAAGTGATTGCCGGCCATCTTCCGCGCAAATCGGGAGATGGCCAGCAATCTCCTGAACCCGGCCAAATCAGTATGGCCGGTTTCAACTGCTTTCCGTCGCAGAGCCAGCGAAACATCAAGGGGGCGTGTCGGTAGGGTAGTGAGGGCGGGACGGGGCGTGCTCACGAGATGGCTGACTTCGCCTGATATTTATTTTTTATTTTTATTTTTGTTACATTTGTACCCCGCGCTTTCCCACTCATGGCAGGCTCAATGCGGCTTACATGGGGCAATGGAGGGTTAAGTGACTTTCCCAGAGTCACAAGGAGCTGCCTGTGCTTGAAGTGGGAATTGAACTCAGTTCCTCAGTTCCCCAGGACCAGAGTCCACCACCCTAACCACTAGGCCACTCCTCCACTCCAATGGAAAAAAAAAAGCCAGGCTTGACGAGCATTTTGCCGGCTTTACTTGGTCCCTTTTTTTTCATGACCAAGCTTCAAAAAGGAGCCCAAACTGACCAAATGACCACCGGAGGGTATCGTGGATGACCTCCCCTTACTCCCCCAGAGGTCACCAACCCCCTCCCACCCAAAAAAAAAAAAACTTTTTTGCCAGCCTCTATGCCAGCCTCAAATGTCATACCCAAGTCCCTGGAGCAGCTTTTAGTGGGTGCAGTACAGTTCAGACAGGTGGACCCAGGCCCATCCCCCCCCCCCACCTGTTCCACTTGTGGTGGTAAATGGAAGCCCTCCAAAACTCACTGTACCCACATGTAGGTGCCCCCCTTCACCCCTTAGGGCTATGGTAATGGTGTAGAGTTGTGGGGAGTGGGTTTTAGGGGGGATTTGGGGGGCTAAACAACCAAGGGAAGGGAGCTATGCACCTGGGAGCTATTTTTATTATTATTTTTTAAATTTTTAGATGTGCCCCCTAGGGTGCCCGGTTGGTGTCCTGGCATGTGAGGGGGGGGGGGGGCAGTACACTACAAATGCTGTTTCCTCCCATGACCAAATGGCTTGCATTTCGCCGGGTTTGAGATCGCCGGCATTATTTTCCACTATGGTTGAAAACCGAAGCCGGCCATCTCAAACCCGGCGAACTCTGACATTTGGCCGGGCCCAACCGTATTAGCGAAGAAAAAGATGGCCGGCCATCTTTTTCAAAAATATGGTTGGCTCCGCCCACTTATGGCGCCAGCCCCAGAGATGGCCGCCCATAGAGATGGCCGGCGCTGTTCGATTATACCCCTCTATGTAAACTGCTTTGAATGTAATTGCAAAAACCACAGAAAGGCAGTATATCAAGTCCCATTTCCCTTTCCCTTTATCAAATTCATCTGGTGTGCCATCTAGGCCAGGAGCCTTGTGGGTAGCCAAAGATTTAATGGCAGATTGTATCTCTTCAGTAGATATAGGAGCCTGGAGAACGTCATTCTGATAATCCGATAAGATAGGATGCTGTAGGTGTTGCAGAAAGGAGTTAGCATTGTCTAAAGAGTAATTTATTGACGTATACAAACACTGATAAAATGATTCAAACTCATTGATAATTCCTTGATCTTCAGACGGGGAAGTCCCATCCGCTCTTGTGATGTTAGCAATTGTGGATAGTTGTTTCCTGTTAGCAAGATTTTGTGCAATAGCATGTCCTGCTTTGTTAGCAGCAGTATAATGACCAGAACGTTGAATCAGTAAATCTTCTTGAGTTTTATTACTATATAATTTATTAAGTTGAATTTTGAGATTGATAAGATTTGCAGGATAAAGACTGGGAACGGAAGCAATGTGAGCTTTTCAATTTTAGATATCTCTAATTCCAAATCTTGGATATTCTTCATTGCTTGTTTCTTTTTCCAGGATGAGAAACTGATAATTTCTCCTCTTAAACATGTTTTAAGTGCTTCCCAGGTAATGTTGAAAGAGGAAAATCCCCTCCCACTATCAAATGGTATCCAGTGACTGACACCAGCTGCACAAGTAAGCGAGAGAAAAAAGAATGGGAGTAAACATTGGAAGCATATACTGAGCACAGAGCTACTTTTTTACCCGCTACCTCTCCCATCCACAATACATAACGACCCTCCAGGTCTTGAACCAATTTATGCATAGTGACTTGATGCTTTTTATGAAATAATATTGCCACTCCTCGCTGTCTGCTACTGAAGGAGGAAAAAGCCAGCTCCCCCACCCAGGTGCATTTCAACTTTAAATGCTCCACGTGTGTTAAGTGTGTCTCCTGCAGAAATAATATATCTACCTTCATTTTAGAACAATATGATAAGATCTTTGTACGTTTAATAGGGGAGTGGATGCCATCCACATTCAATGAACGTACTCGCAGCTTACTCATAGCTCATAACCAAACAGTCATGCTGGAGGAAAGGAGGAACAGGGGTGATATGATACAGATGTTCAAATATTTGAAAGGTATTAATCCGCAAACAAATCTTTTCCGGAGATGGGAAGGCAGTAGAACAAGAGGACATGAAATGAGGTTGAAGTGGGGCAGCCTTAGGAAAGATGTCAGGAAGTATTTTTTCACGGAGAGGGTGGTGGATGCTTGGAATACCCTCCCGCGGGAGGTGGTGGAGATGAAAACGGTAACGGAATTCAAACATGCGTGGGATATGCATAAAGAAATCCTGTGCAGAAGGAATGGATCCTCAGAAGCTTAGCCGAAATTGGGTGGCAGAGCAGGTGGGGGGAAGAGGGGTTGGTGGTTGGGAGGCGAGGATAGTGGAGAGCAGACTTATACGGTCTGTGCCAAAGCTGGTGATGGGAGGTGGGACTGGTGGTTGGGAGGCGGGAAGTACTGCTGCGCAGACTTGTATATGGTCTGTGCCCTGAATAAGGCAGGTACAAATCAAGGTAAGGTATACACATATGTTTGTCTTGTTGGGCAGACTGGATGGACCGTGCAGGTCTTTTTCTGCCGTCATCTACTATGTTACTATGAAATAGATGGAATATTTATGTGAAAAAAAGTTTTTAATATATTTGTTAATCTTAGACACAGAGGCTGAGTCTGTAAGTAGAGAATTGTTCAACCTCCAACGAGCTATTGTTCACAGCATTAATATGCAATATAAGGATATTAGAGCGTGGTCTGATAGCACAAGAGGGTGAATATCTGATGTCATATTCATTAAAGATTTGGAGTTCCCACCCACCAATTCCCACCTAGGACAATTCCAACTGAACCAATTCCCAGCACACCATGGAGGACAATTCCCACACATAACCCCCAAAATACAAAACACACTAGGAAAAGTAATCTCCCTCCCTTTCCTCTTCTAGATTGTTTTTTTGGGGGGGCAGTACACCCTGACACCCCCTACAACATTATCTTTTACACATCCCTTTCCTCTTTCAGATATGCAGTTTGTGGGGGGGGGGGGCAATGCCCCCCTCCCCCACCATCTCAAACTAGGTTTCCAACCTCTCATGTTCAATTCGGGATCTAAATGTCATAAATAAGTAAAAAAATAAATAGATAAATACAAACTGCAGCTCATGTGGGGGAAGGGGGGCAATGACCCCATACACACCCAAACTAGGTTTCAACCTAATTCAGCCCCTCAGATTTACACGTTGATTATGATTTATAACAAATTACCAGGACTTATGGGACCCAATGCAAGAAAGAAGATAAGGTCAGTAAAAAAAAAAAAAGTCTAGGGAGGGTGGGAAATGACTGGGGGGGGAGTCTTCGGTGGGAATTTTCCCCCTTAAGTGGGAATGTCCCAGAGGGAATTGTCTTGGGGGGAATTGGTGGGTGGGAACTATCCAGTTGGGAACTCACCTGATACCGAGCAAAAGGTATATTCCTTGACGTTAGGATGCATTATTCTCCATGGGTCACAAAGATCAAGGTCTAGTATAGGCTGATGTAATTCATACCAAACATTTGGTGGTTTAAGCCACAATTTGAATGACGATCTATAGAGGCATCCAAGGGAATGTAATGATTGGATTAGAGCTGTATTCTAAAAGAACAACTCTACTAGAGTCCATAAAGGTAGCTGTGTTTATAGAGCATTCACATTAAGAAGAGAAAAAATATTGTGACTAAATTGTATAGTTATTATTACCCATCTGCCCTCAGAGTCACAAGATTGTTGAACCCCTATGTAGTTGCTGAGAAGAAGCAAGCTGAGCGTGAATGGATTCTAGCTCTTGTCTCAATTCAGAGAAATATCCATGTGATTCTTCATGAGTTCTTTTATATTGCGCAGTTCTAACAATACTGGATTCTCTGTAAGAAGATCAAGGCTTTGTGTTCTAGTTTTATCTGGCAAAGACGTGTTTGACTTGTGATGCTTGGAGAGGTTAAAAGCACTGTTAGATTTTGTTTTCTTCATTGCGATTAACAATATAAAGATGAGTATTATATTATAACAATTAAATGATACTAATTTTGAAGGTAAGCAAGTTTTCTTGTAGGAAATTGGCAGGAGCTAGCTACTCACTTTGCCATCTCAGTAAAGCCGGAACCTTCCTTGGTTTTAGATTTAAAGGAAATTTCAGCAGCCCTGAGATCAAGTGAAGACATCAATGTTCTGAACATCTGGAAGCATTTAAATATAGTTTACATTCATCATGAACTAGAATTAAATCAGCAGATCTTAAGCTAAATGTCCTCTTTGTCCTTCATACTTTGTTGCTCCATCCCCCCCCCCCCCCCTTCTGCACTTACTTTCTGGCAAAGAGGAGTTGGAAATGTTTGGGACTCCAGTGGCAGACCTTTAACATGTCATAGAAGTAATGCACCAGCAGCATTATTATATCATTAAGATTATGACATCACACTTCCCTGTGATTCATATATGGATGGCTTAATAACCACAAAAAAAACTGCTAGCCATGAAAGCACTTATTTTTCTTGACAGTTAAACCACTGTCACAATTGCAATCTACCCACATTGCTGGCTTGATAGCACCACCGGTAGCATTGCCTGATTTGATGCTTTTTTCTATGGCTGTTGTTGTCCCTAACTACAACATGTCAAGTACCTGATACAACACTGTCCTAGACTTTTCAAGCTGGCTTGAACAGTAGGAATACATTATAAAGGAGGAACAATTAATTGAAAAGGATAGAATGATATTGTATTACTCTGTTGTGATGTGTTAGAGCCTTCAGTTTATTGAGTGATAGGTAAATTGGGAAATGTGGTCTGTTGCAGCAGAAGGCTGGTGGTGCTGGGATTTAGTAATTAAGGAGGTCATTGACTAACAGTCATTGTGCACAAACACCATTATTGTGCATTATCTGATGCAAGGCCCATTGCACAAAATGAGCCCTGCAGCAGATAATGCACAATTATAGCGTTAGCATGTGCTAACTGTTCATCAAAGTCCCTTTACTACTACTACTACTTAACATTTCTAGAGCGCTACTAGGGTTACGCAGCGCTGTACAAATTAACAATTAAGGACGGTCCCTGCTCGGAAGAGCTTACAATCTAAAGGACGAAATGTCAAGTTGGGGTAGATAAGTTTTCCTGAGAAGAGGTGTAGTGGTTAGGTGCCGAAGGCGACATTGAAGAGGTGGGCTTTGAGCATTGATTTGAAGATGGGTAGGGAGGGGGCACGGCGTATGGGCTCAGGGAGTTTGTTTCAGGCATGGGGTGAGGCGAGACAGAAGGGGCGGAGCCTGGAGTTGGAGGTGGTGGAGAAGGGTACTGAAAGGAGGGATTTGTCTTGAGAGCGGAGGTTACGGGTAGGGACGTAAGGGGAGATGAGAGTAGAGAGGTACGGAGGGGCCGCAGATCGAGTGCATTTGTAGGTGAGTAAGAGAAGCTTGAACTGTATGCGGTAACTGATTGGGAGCCAGTGAAGTGACTTGAGGAGAGGGGTGATATGAGTATATCGGTTAAGGCGGAAGATAAGACGTGCGGCAGAGTTCTGGATGGACTGAAGGGGAGATAGATGGCTACGTGGGAGGCCGGTCAAGAGTAGGTTGCAGTAGTCAAGGCGAGAGGTAATGCGAGAGTGGATGAGAGTTCGGGTGGTGTGCTCGGAGAGGAAGGGGCGAATTTTGCTAATGTTATAGAGGAAGAAGCGACAGGTCTTGGCTATCTGCTGGATGTGCGCAGAAAAGGAGAGGGAGGAGTCGAAGATGACACCGAGGTTGCAGGCAGATGAGACGGGGACGATGAGGGTGTTATCAACTGAGATAGAGAGTGAAGGGAGAGGGGAAGTGGGTTTGGGTGGGAAAACAATAAGTTCAGTCTTAGACATATTCAGTTTCAGGTGGCAGTTGGACATCCAGGCAGCAATGTCGGATAAGCAGGCCGAGACTTTGGCCTAGATATCCGCAGTGACTTGTGGTGTGGAGAGATAAAGCTGGGTGTCGTCGGCATAAAGATGATAGTGGAAACCATGAGAAGAAATCAGGGAGCCTAAGGAAGAGGTGTAGATTGAAAAAAGAAGGGGCCCAAGGACAGATCCCTGAGGAACTCCAACAGAGAGCGGGATAGGGGAGGAGGACGAACCATGAGAATGTACTCTGAAGGTACGATGGGAGAGATAAGAGGAGAACCAGGAGAGGACAGAGCCCTGGAACCCAAGGGAGGATAGTGTGTCAAGAAGTAGGTTGTGATTGACAGTGTCAAAGGCGGCGGAGAGGTCGAGGAGGATGAGGATGGAGTAGTGTCCTTTGGATTTGGCGAGGAATAGGTCATTGCAGACTTTAGATAGTGCCGTTTCTGTGGAGTGTAGGGGGCGAAAGCCGGATTGAAGCGGATCAAGGATGGCATAAGAGGAGAAAAAATCAATACAGCGGCTGTGAACGGCGCGTTCAAGTATCTTGGAGAGAAGGGTAGGAGGGAAATGGGGCGGTAGTTGGAGGGACAGGTAGGGTCAAGTGATGTTTTTTTTAGGAGTGGAGTGACCACAGCATGCTTGAAGGTGTCCGGGACAGATGCAGTGGAGAGAGAGAGGTTAAGGATATGACAGATGGTGGGGGTGATGGTAGGAGTGATGGTGTTGAGTAGGTTAGTGGGGATGGGGTCAGAGGAACAAGTGGTGGCTTTTGAGGAGGAGAGGAGATGGGTGATTTCCTCTTCGGTGATAGCAGGAAAGGAGGAGAAGGAGGCCTGGGTAGGTTGGATGAGAGAGTGAGATATAGGCTGAAGAGGAGGAGAGGGAGTAGTGGTGAATTCGAGGTTGATCTTCTGGACCTTGTCACAGAAGTAGTGGGCCAGAGATTGAGGAGAGAGTGAAGGGGGGGGGGGTGGGAGCAGAGGGCACTTTGAGGAGGGTGGCGAATAGACGACAAGGGTTAGAGCTGAGGGAATTGGTCAATTGGATATAGTAGTCCTGCTTAGCGAGGAATAGGGAGGATTGGAAGGAGGATAGCATGAATTTGAAGTGAATGAAGTCAGTAAGGGTGCGAGATTTCCTCCAGAGGCGTTCAGCCGAACGGGCGCAGGAGCAAAGGTATCGGGTGCAAGGGGTCAGCCAGGGCTGGGGATTGGTGCGTCTTGTGGGCCGGGAGGTGGACGGTGCAAGGGTGTCAAGAGCAGAGGAAAGAGTGGCATTGTAAGTGGAGACAGCTTTGTCAACGGATGTGGAGGACAAGATGGAAGGGAGGAGATCAGAGAAAGTAGAGGAGAAGGTGGAGGGGTCAACAGCCTGGAGATTTCTGGACGTAGTAGTTAGAGTTGGGCGAGATTGAGGGGGAGGGTGCTGAAGTGTGAATGTGATAAGGTGGTGGTCGGAGAGAGGAAGAGGTGAAACACAGAAAGTGGAGGGTGAGCAAGTAGAAGAGAGGACGAGATCAAGACAGTGGCCAGATTTGTGAGTAGGGGTGGTGGGACTCAGTTGGAGGTTGAAGGAGGAGGTAAGAGTGAGGAACTGAGAAACATACGAATCGGAAGGGTTATCAGTGTGGATGTTGAAGTCACCGAGAATGAGGGATGGGGATGAGGGCTCAAGAAAGACGGAGAGCCAGGCATCGAAGTCGGTAAGGAAGGATGGGAGGGATTTATCAGGGGGGCGGGAAATGACTGCAACTCTGAGTGGCAGTGGGTGGAATAGACGGATGGAATGAACTTCAAAGGATGAGAAGCTGTGAGACTGAGGTAGGTGGAGCGGTTGGAAGCTGCAGGCGGGCGAAAGTAGTAGTCCGACGCCGCCACCGCAGCCGACAGGGCGGGGCGAATGGGAGAAAAGATAACCACCGTGGCATAGGGCTGCGATTGAGGCAGAGTTGTCCGGGGTGAGCCAGGTTTCAGTTAGGGCAAGCAGATGAAGGGAATGGGAGATGAAGAGATCGTGGGTGAAGGGAAGTTTGTTGCAGATTGAGTGGGCGTTCCATAGGGCACACGAGAAAGGGAGGGAGGAGGGGGGGAGGAGGGGAATAGGGATGAGATTGGAGATATCTACCCTGGCATGGCTATGCCATAACAGGGCTTTGTAAGCCACATTGAGCCTGCAAATAGGTGGGAAAATGTGGGATACAAGTGCTGTTTCACAATCACATTTAAATACCATACCTGCTTTCAATATATAATCAGCTGAATTGGGTGCCCTCCTGAAACCAGCTGAAATTTTATTTATTTATTGCACTTGTATCCCACATTTTCCCACCTAGTTGCAGGCTCAATGTGGCTTCCAAAGCCCTGTTATGGCCATGCCAGGGTAGAGAATACAGTTGGTGTTACAAAGAAATCAAGGGAACCAAGAAGATTTGGTCAAGCAGTTATAGAGAGATACATTCTGAATAAAGATGGTTAGATGTAGTGGGAAGGTGTTATGGCTGTTGTGTGCCTTGCTATAAACTGCAATTTCTGAGCAACAGGAAAGTGTATGGACTGATTAACCCACAAAGTAAAATATTCTGTCCTCTCTATAACTTCACTAGTATTCAGGAGCCATAACACCTTCCCTGAAAATGTTCTCAGTCATTACCAGCTCTCTCTAGATCTTAGAACTTTCTAATGTTCTCTGCCTGTCTCTGTCTCAACTTGGCAATGTTGTGCCTTCCATTTGAGCATGTGCAGTTACATCAGCCATAGACCTTGTGCAACTGTGTGGTCACTGTTCCCTCTTAGCTGAGTAGGCGTCCTCCACCTACAGTCATGCCAGTGGGGGGTGCTGTTTCACAATCACATTTTCAATAGTGAAGGACAGGCAAGTTCTACAGGATTCCACGGAACCTGTCTATCCCTAGTGATTGAAAACACAATATTGAAGCACTACCCCCCACTGGCAGCAATGCAGTTGGAGGACACTAGCTCAGCTTAGAGGGAACAGGGACTGCGGGCACCTAAGGGGCCCTTTTACAAAGCGGTGGTAAGCCTAACGCGGACTTACCATGCACACTAATCTGGAGCTATCGCCGGCCCAACACAGGTGACGGCAATAGTTCCAACCCCAGCGTGTGCCATTTCCTACGCTAGGGAAAATAGGGGTGTACTTTTTAGCGCGGTGCCAACCCAGCAGTAATTGGGTAGCACCGTGTGCTATTGGTTACTGCCAGGTTAGTGCAGGAGCCCTTACCACCACCTCAGTGGGTGGTGTTAAGTGCCCCCCCTCGCCCTGCATGGCCAAGCAGTAAGTGAAATCTTACCACACGGTCATGTCTTTTTTTTGGCCTTTTTAACGCAGCTTGGTAAAAGGACCCCTAAATGCGGCAAGCATGTGCATAACTTACAGTATTTCTGTAAGCTACTTGTGTAACTGGGGACTCCACCCATGTCCTGCCCGCATGTATGCCCCCTTGCAGTTGTCCATTATAACACTTAACATGCACTCTTATAGAATAGCCTTTAGAGTCTTTATGCTTGCAAAGGGGTGCATACTTGTTAGAACTTAGTTATAGAATTGTCCTTTATATGGATAAGTGCCCTAGCTATAGTTTCCAGCAGTATTATTTCAATAGAGCCACTGAAAAGTTTTACACACTGCCTCCTACACTGTCCTGATAGTGCCTGGGTGAAACTAGAGCAGGCCACTGGTGTTCCCCCTAACTCTACAGATTTTTTGGCAATATTCAGACACTATCTATATATAACTATGCAGATTAATTTAAGCCAGCAAAAAGGCTTGTTTAGTTTAAAATGCACAGCTATTCAGATGGTGACTGAATATCGCCCCTATCTAAAGAGCCAGCAGCACTCACCACCGTCCACGCATATTCAGTGCTGCTCGCGATCTGAATAAGAACGCAGAATACGTGGAATAGATTTAAATGCTGCGACTAGTGTTAAAAAAATGCTGACTGTGGCACCCGATTGTAATTGGGCCTTCCTATTTATCTTAGGTATACAAGGATCCAATAGGAAATCAGTGTTGATAGCCTTATTGGATGACGTGTATTTTTGGAGGGATAAAGACATAAAGCTGCTCCTAATTTCTATAGATCTGAGTGCCGCTTTTGATATGGTGGAGAGTTCTTTATTGCTGCAACTAGTAAAAGAGGCCCGTTTCAGAGCAAATGAAACGGGCGCTAGCAAGGTTTTCATCGCCAACACCCCCCCTCCCTCCCTGGCCAACCCCTTCGTTGTTCTGCCATTGCTCCGCCCCCAACGTCATGATGTTTGACGCGAGGGCGGGGCCCGGAGCGATTTCCCACCCCCCCCTCCCTGCCTGCCTGCCAACCCCTTCGTTGTTCTGCTATTGCTCCGCCCTCGAGGGCGCAGCCCGGAGCGATTTTGGTGGCTTCACCACCACGAACCTTCGAACCTTTTTGAAGGAAGTCAGGGCTTGGCGTCACTGACGTCAGTGTCCTCAGAACGTTGAGGGTGAGTTTTATTATAGTAGATGTTTTGAAGCACTAGTACTGTGTAATAAAGCCCTGGCTGGGGGAAACTCTCTTTTGTTAGGTTGGCAATTTAAAGTTAAAATTAATGGAACTTGGTCTAGGGTTAGGTCTTTGTAATGAGGAGTTCCTCAGGGCTCCCCATTATCCTCTTTATTGTTTAATAGTAACCTATTAGGTGATGCTAGATAAAGACCTGAACGGTCCGTCGAGTCTGCCCAACAGTCACACTCATTATCAATTCATGATTAAACTAAAAATGAATGTGGTATCAAATACTTGATCCTGGCCTTTTTTTGCCATTTCTGAGACATAGACCAAAGGAGGTCCACCCAGCACTATAACTACTGGAGTTGCCGTCGAAGCCCACTCCAGCCTATCCCACTCTGTCTTGTCATATGCAGGACACAGACCATAGAAGTCCACTTGGCAGTGTCCTCATGGGGAACCGGTATTCGTATGAGGAACAACTGACACTGAATAGAGGAATTGTTACCTTTCACTGGGTACCTGTGGTGAATTTAAAGACATTATCTTATTTTGCAAAGTTGGATTGCTTAAAAGATCATTACAAAACAGACTGATGGTGAAACGATCAAAGCTCAGTGTGAATGAAATACCCGAGTGGAAAGCCGGGAGGAGTGGTTCAATTGAGAACTAATAACAAACTAATGCTTTAGAGTTTGTGAATAAGCAAATGATAATGTTGCACATTGTTAGTGATATAAAGATGGATTGTTTTTAGTCAGGTACTATGAGTGATTGGTGAATGAATGTTTGTAGAATTGATTTTAGTGAAGAGGAGTGCTAGGGTAAAAAGCACAGGTTTCTAATAAAGATGTTTGATACTTATTAGATGCACTGGAGTTTGTGTGTAATCAATGAATATTGAGTAACTCTGGTGGTTTAAACGTGTCCCTATTTAATACAAGTGTCCTCATGTGCCAACTATTGGAGTTGCCATCGAAGTCCTCTACAACCCATCCTAAATTATCTTGCCATATACAAGACATAGACCATAGAAGTCTGCCTGGCATTGGCCTTAGTTCTTCCCAGCTAGTGTTGCCATCTAAATACCACTCAATGCATCAGCACACATGCACTCATTTAACGTTTGTTTTTAATACCATCCATTCTCCAAGGACAAGCAGGCCTTCGTATTCTCACAGCAAGGTGATGTCATCAGACGGAGCCCGGTGCGGACACTGACTAACAAGACTAAGAACTTTCTAGCAGCATCCCACCATGCATGCACTGGGGCCTTCCCACCTCCCGTGCAAGCATGGGACCCTCAATGTCATTTTTTCCATGGAGCAGGGCGGACGCGTTTTGTGTGTGTCTCTCTTTTGCACTGCCTTCCCATGCGGGTAGTTTTCCTTTTCTCACCTAGTATTTTCTTATTTGTATTCTTCTTTTTTCTTATTTAATTTCCCTTTATTTTCATTAGTTTTTTTTTTTGGCACTTAACTGGCTAGGATGAGCCGCATTAGGGGGGTCTTTTACTAAAGCTTAGCTCATGTTATCTGCAACAGGGCCCATTTTATTCCTATGGGCCCTGCTGCAGATAAGCTTTAGTAAAAGACCCCCTAAGTTAGTACAGTGTTTTTTTTTTGCGGTTTTCCAAGTCAATTAAGTGTTTTATCCCCCTTACAACTCACCACACAAAAATATTCAAAATGTGATCACCACCTCAGGAACAGCAAAAGCAGATGGGTTTTCTTTGCCCCAGAGTCTGCTTTCAAATAGAGCCAGACATTTTATAAAATAGAACAAAACCTTTCTAAAAGACACTCAAGACCTATACAGAAAGCTTAACACGCAACAGCCCTAACTCACTTATGAAAAGACAGTGCTATAAATATTACATTGGACCCTAGAGCACCAATATACCTGCTACTGGAAAACTGGAACAAGCTGGACTGTTACACATTCTTACACAGACACTACACACTAGCAGAATCCGTCACCTCAGTCACACATGCAGAACATGAATAGACCCACACGTGATACAAAATAGGGAACCTCAAAAAATTTTCACACAAAAACTGAAATAGAGATCCGCTCTAGGTTTCAAGGTTTATTCAAAAAAACATGGTATTCCACACATCAATAGAATGTCTATGCCAAGTCCGGTCCTGGAGTACCCCTTGTTTTCAGGATATCCACAATGAATATGCATGAAAGAGATTTGCATATAATGGAGGCAGTGTATGCAAATACGCGGGAGCATATGGAGTTAGTAGTCTTGCTAAAAAGGGAGGGGATCCAGAGTTTATTATTTTGAAAACCAGAAGGAGAATTTTATAGGTAATACATGTGTGAGCGGTAGTGAATGTTCATTTTTAAGAAGAGGTGTGACATGATCAAACTTTCATGAACCTGAAATTAATTTAATTGAGGTGTTTTGTATCATTTGTAAATGCTGTACTTTATATCTCGTGCCTTTATAAAGCGAGTTACAGTAGTCAAGTCTTGAGATTACTAGTGAATGGGCCAAGATGTTGAGAGCTGAAGAATGTAAAAGTGAGCTAATGGAACAAATCATACTTAGTTGGAAGAAGCAGCGTTTAATAAGAGAGGAAAGTTGTGCTTGAAAATTTAGGGCATTATCAATAAGAACCCCTAGTAGTTTCAAAGAAGTATCTAGTGGGATTTGAATTCCTGAAAGTAGTAATGGAATTGGTGTTTGAAGTATTTTATTGGGAAAAGGTGAGAACAAAAGTGCTTTCAATTTTTCTGGGTTAAGTTTGAGGTTATTATTTAGCCATGTAGTTTACCTGACTTTATAAGGGAAATTGGACTTGATATACTGCCTTTCTGTGGTTTTTGCAACTACATTCAAGCTGGTTTACGTGGAGGGGCATAATCGAAAGGTCGTCCAAGTATGAATTAGGACGCCCTCGCAAAGTCGGGCAAAATCAGGTAGGTATAATCGAAAAATAGTATGGGCGTCCTTAGACATTCG
This sequence comes from Microcaecilia unicolor, assembly GCF_901765095.1. Classification (NCBI taxonomy): domain Eukaryota; kingdom Metazoa; phylum Chordata; class Amphibia; order Gymnophiona; family Siphonopidae; genus Microcaecilia; species Microcaecilia unicolor. Next base: position 219,178,671 of record NC_044031.1, read on the forward strand.
ATTATCGCAGTTGAAAATGACCAAATCTGGGCCGCACAAAGTATAGTAAAAAGAATGTACCTAGTTGTTCCACAAGTACAGTGCATGCAGTTCTGGACATCCAGGTACGGGAAATATGAGGAACATTCATAAGCGCCAAATACAGGAATCAAGGACGTGTTCCTCACAGAACTGCCGAAGGATCATGCAGGCCCACCTAATGTTCCTCATATTTCCCGTATCTGCATGTCCGGAATTACATGCACTGTACTTACGGAACATGTAGCTATATGCATTTTGTGTATATCTGAAGAGGTTCGCATTCTTCATACTGATTTATATAAGGAAAGCTCCAACGCATCATTCAAATAAGGGCCCGCACGCATGACAACCATTCATGCACGTCAGGAACGTCTATGCTTACAGCGTCCACGTGCTGACTCGTCCATATATGGGATGGTAATCCATTTATGGACCTGTGCATGAAAGCACGTCCCTTACGCATGGCTGTCCATATAAAGCGACGCCATGTTTTCTATCGGTTATTCACTGAGAAACATGGAGCTCCGTAGAGAGCCTAATTATAGTGAGGCGGAGAGCCTGCTGCTCGTGCAGCTGTGCCTCAGGCAGCGCCACAGGCTCTTCCTCCACCACCACCACCACCACCACCTGCCCCCCAGGATTGACTCTATTAGAGCCTGGTCTCACATCAGGGACAGGCTGGAAAGGTAAGTGTTTGCTCCTCCCCCTCCCCATGGCTATCAGGTCCCCCTCCTGTAGCTACACATATAAGAGCTCTGTCATCAATGTAAGCACTAACTTGAGTTTGCATTCAAGGATAATGAGTAATATGTGTACATGCACAATCATTAATAAAATGTATGTACTAGAAAGGAAAACCATTCCCACATCCCTACAATAATGCATACAAATGGTACTCTCTGGTCTCATGGCCACCTCTATGACATCACCTGTACCAATGCAATGTCCCCCCCCCCCCCCCCCCCCCACAATCAGTGTTGTGCGTCTGTGCTATTTGATTTCCAAATGAATTTGTGTGCTGAAGGCAAGAAGGGCCATCTCCTTGCTCCTGCTATACAAACTTATATCTTGCAGAAGATTCGGCATTCACAGGGACCTGGAGTCCCTCTGCAGGAGGTTCCGCCATGTAAGGCGGGAGAGCCCTGATATAATCAGGGCAGTGCGACACTGCCTGAGGGCTCGACGTAAGTATGAAAAACAGGACACCTGTACTCATTTGTAAATGTATTTATTTAATAATGCAAATGTCCTGTACAATATCAGTTTCCGTGTGGCTAATAGGCAACTAGTAAGTCATAACACCTCTGTCCCAGATCAAGGCCTGAGGTTGCAGCTGCCCTCCCATGAGTGTGGCTGCAACTTCCAACTAACCTTCTCTGAGATGAATGAGATGACATGCCTCACTTTTGTATCCCCCTTTCTGGGGTGGGTGGATACTGTTTCCTGGTATTCCTGCCTGAGGTCCTACTCTTAGTGGATGTCATTGCCTCATATTAAAGTTATGTGCTAACCCCCCTCCCCCCCCCCAAACAATACAAACAACAAAAACAGGTCAGCCAACCCTAGTCACAAATCATAATGCAAACATGCTGGTGACCAATGAGTGTGGTCTGCCAACATATCCTATCCTGTGTGTTCTGTGTCAGACCAGCTTCCAGGGTTCCCTGTCATGTCATCTCATTTTTATATTTCATATAACAGGGTGTGTGTGTCTCTACCTTGTGCACTACATATTATCAAATGCTGGTGTTGATGTGAGAGGAGGCAGCAATATAGATTGCATGACATGTGAACTGTGAAAGAGGAAATTTGGTACATATCGGTGATAAGTGTGGCCATACAGAAGCCCACCTGTTCATTCCAACCTGCATGGCTGTATGTGCGGGGGTGGGGGGGGGGGGGAGGCTGGGTGGCCATTTCTGTTGAGGAACAGAAATGGCCATCCAGCCTCTCTCCCCCCTTACCATAGAACCCCATAGATGATGTTTGCTCTCTGATCACCAGACACCCTTACCAACAACCACACCACATTGGTGGGGGCCACCAAGGAGCTACAAACAGCTGGGTCATCTTTTCACATTGAGCAATGGTATATAGTGCTGAGGAGAAAAGGGAAAACAATGGTAAAAGCATTAGATGGATGTTTACTTCATCACAATTGCAATATAATACAACAGGTACAGAAGGGCACAGGCTAGGGGACATAAATATATATTTTTGTATTTATTTTGATTACAGCTTTTTCAGTAGTAGCTCAAGGTGAGTAACATTCAGATATTCTGGATATTTCTCAGTCCCAGGAGGGCTCTAAGTTTGCACCTGAGGCAATGGAGAGCTGTGACTTGGCCAAGATCACACCGAGCAGCAGTGGGAGTTGAACTTGGATTGCAAGACCAGTGCTCTAACCACTAGGCCACTGCAGCCACCAGGTTGTGGCCACCTGCAGGTAATTTGGGTTAGGAACTGTAACCACAAACCCTCTCCCTCACCATGACTTAAGGGCTCAGTAGGCAGTAGCTGTGGCCACCTTGAAAATAGTTTGCAGGCTAGATTTTAGAAATGTTGATGTTCCATAACTAAGGAGGATTGTAGGACTGTGTTCAATAATGTGGTAAAGACATTCATTGCATATATTCTTCCCCCCTGCCCCTCCCAGCAACCTTGAGAATGGGTGGGCACTTCATAAATGGGGACTGGGGTTACCACATAAAGAAGGATGGAACCTACTGGGAAGCGGTACAGCAGCTCCAACGGCTGGAGCACAGCATTGAGGACCTACAGCAAAACCACGCAGTACAGCCCTGATGGTCTCCAACCATCACTGCTCCAACCACTGCACAGCAACCTAGTGAAAATAGAGGTCAGAGTTGAATGCAGAGTGCATACAGTGAATGGAGAGTCCTTGATCATGAGCAGAAAGAGAAGAGGTAGCTGAGAAGTATGAGCTTACCTTGAACTTGTGTTTCAAGATTGTGTACATGATTGGTGTGTCTTCTTTCTATCTCCTGGACCAGTAGCTCGATTTCCAGATCAGTGAAATGACCCTTACCGGTGGGTGCTTGCTTTGGTGCCATTGTACCAATCTCTTCGCTCTCACAGACTGGCTGCTACAACCAGGCAGAGAGAATGGGAGACAGTAAGAGAGCGGCTCAAGGGATGTGGAAGACTGCAAACGGAAGTGGTGCCGGCTGAGGGCAACCAAAAATAACAACCCCGAAAAATAAACAGGTGTACAAAAGCATACAGTGGCAAAGGGGCAGGCCAGACCGTATTTTCAAAAAAGATGGACGTCCATCTTTTGTTTCGATAATATGGTTTGTGCCAGGCAAATGCATCGCATTTGGCGGATTTGAGCTGGGCGGTATCGGTTTTCAGCGATAATGGAAACCGAAGGTGCCCAGCTCAAAAACAAACAAATCCAAGGCATTTGGTCGTGGGAGGGGCCAGCATTCGTAGTGCACTGGTTCCCCTCACATGCCAGGACACCAACCGGGCACCCAAAACCCACTGCCCACAACTCTACACCATTACCATAGCACTTATGGCTGAAGGGGGCACCTAGATGTGGGTACAGTGGGTTTTGGGGATGGTTTGGAGCAGTCCCATTTACCAGTACAAGTGTAACAGGTGGGGAGGGGCCTGGGTCCACCTGCTTGGTCCAATGCAACCACTAACAACTGCTCCAGGGACCTACATACTGCTGTGATGAGCTGGGTATGATATTTGAGGCTGGCATACAGGCTAGCAAAAAAAGTTTTTAAAGTTCTTTTTTTTTGGTGGGAGGGGGTTAGTGACCACTGGAGGAGTCAGGGGAGGTCATCCCCGATTCCCTCCGGTGGTGATTTGGGCAGTTGGGGCACTTTTTGGGGACTTGTTTGTGAAAAAAAAGGGTCCAAAAAAAGTGACCCAAATTCTCGCTTCTGGCGCCCTTCTTTTTTCCATTATCGGCCGAGCGCGCCCATCTCTCCTCAGCCGATAAACACGCCCCAGTCCCTCCACCACGCCTCCACCATGCCCCCAGTCAACTTTGTCTGTTCCCGTGACAGACTGCAGTTGGAGGTGCCTAAAATCGGCTTTCGATTATACCGATTTGGGCACCCATGAGAGAAAGGCGCCCATCTCCCGATTTGGGTCGAAATATGGGCGTCTTTCTCTTTTGAAAATAAGCTGGATATTATATGCAGGTACTTATTTGTACCTGGGCCAATGGAGGGTTAAGTGACTTGCCCAGAATCACAGGGATCTGCAGTGGGAATCAAATCCAGTTTCCCAGGCAACACCAAACTACTGCAGCATCTTGCTGAAAATGTCACAGTCAAAGTTGGGTTATGATCATCCGTGTAAAAAAACAGATAAGGTACATTCTCCTAGGACAAGCAGGATTCATCAACCTTTGTAGGACTCCTATAGGGCAAGTGCTGGGGGAATGGAGAAACCCTAGGAGGAAGACTAAAATTGAAGCCACCATCAGGTGATGTACAGAGCCTGAAGAGGGTGAACTCAGTAAATCAGAATTCAGCTTCTCAAATACCTGTTTCGGATCCCTCATGAATTGCTTCATCCTCCCATTCATTGGGCACTCCATGGGATGGTCCATCTGCACATCCTCTTCCCATCCTTTCTGTCCAAGGACCATTCTACATGAAATTTCTACAAAAGCTCATCACCCACCTCCCACCTTGTTGCATGCTGGACCCTCCCAATGAAGTCCACCCCAAAGCAAACAGTAGCTGTCCTGATGTACAAGGTTCTCCTGGAATGCAAAGACAAGATATGGCAGACCTCTTTCATCTGGGTTACTGGCTTTAAAAACACTGGAAGTTAAGTATGTTAGTTCTCTGCAATGCGCCATTCCAACTCTCTAGACTGGCTCTTCACCCACGAACCTTACACATCTAAAACAGCTGCTTATTGGATCACTAACATGCATCCTACTCCTTCAGTCCCCCTGATTCTTTTTGATACTCTCATCCATCCACTTTTCTCCTTCCACTATTTAGGTGTAATTCTTGACTCTTCTCTTTCTTTCAAACACCAGGTGTCACAAGTGATTAAAAAAGGGCTTTTATTTATTTATTATATTTGGACCCCACATTTTCCCACCTATTTGCAGGCTCAATAGTACCGTAAAGGCGTTCGCCAAGTCGGTTAATAACAAATACAAGGTTATATTGTGGTCGAATGAGATAGGTGTGTATCAGGCACCATGAGGGTCGAAGGGAATGAAGATTGTATATTCTCCTGTACGATCATTGGTTATGTGGTGTTGCTGGGTGTGGGGGATTATGGTGGATCGGTGGGGTAAGCCTTTTTGAAGAGATTGGTTTTTAGTGATTTCCTGAAGTTTAGGTGGTCATGGATTGATTTCACAGCTTTTGGGAGTCCATTCCATAGTTGTGCGCTGATGTAGGAGAAGCAAGTTGCGTAAATTGTTGTGTAATTAAGTCCTTTGCAATTTGGGTAATGTAGGTTTAGGTATGATCGTGATGGTCCGATTGTTTCTGGTTGGTAGGTCTATGAGGTCTGTCATGTAGCCTGGGACTATGCCGTAGATAATTTTGTGGACCAGGGTGCAAATTTTTAAGATGATCCGTTCTTTGATTGGGAGCCAGTGCAGCTTTTCTTGGAGGGGTTTAGCACTTTTGAATAGTGTTTTACCAAATATCAGCCTGGCTGCTGTGTTTTGGGCAGTCTGGAGTTTTCTTACGAGTTGTTCTTTGCATCCCGCATAGATTCCGTTGCAGTAATCTGCATGGCTTAGGACCATTGATTGTATTAGGTTTTGAAAAATTTCTCTCGGGAAGAAAGGTTTTACTCGTTTTAAGTTTCCACATTGAATAGAACATTTTCTAAATTACAGAGTTTACTTGGCTCTCAAGGGTAAGGTTGCGGTCGAGTGTGACGCCGAGTATTTTTAGGCTGTCTGAGGTAAGGAGGGTATGTCCTGGGGTGTTTATGGATGTGGGTTTGTACTTGTTATGTTGAGATGAGAGGATGAGGCGGTGTGTTTTTTCAGTGTTCAGTTGCAATGAATTTGCCCGAGTCCTTTTGGCTTCACCGCCTGTGCTCTATTAGTAAAATCCTTGATTTTCCTTCCCTTCACACTCTCCTTCATGCTTTTATCATTTCTCAAATTGATTACTGTAACAGTTTCTATGCTGGTATTTCTCTAATTAAATCACGTTGCCTCCAGACCCTTCAGAACTCAGCTGCCCTTTTACTTTTCCATGGCAAGAAGGCTGATCATATTACCTCACTTTTTTTTTTTTTGCAATTACACAGGTTACCCAATGCATATAGGTCTTGGTTTAAAATTCTCATCATTACCCACAAGGTTCTGCATACCAGAATTCTTTCTTACCTCTCCTCTTCCATTATTCCTTATACACCTTCCCCTTTCCTTTGCTCTCTGGATGCCCACCACCTGGTTCTTCCTTTCCCTAGGTCTACCCACTATGAGTCCACCCAATCCTCTGCTTTTTTCTTCTTAGCACCAAACCTATGGAATGACCTCCCCCCCCCCCCCCCCCACCCTCTGAGATCTGACCTTTCCCTCCCATGCTTCAAAGCTGTACTTAAGGCCCACTTTTTCAAGCTTACTTTTAATGTCTCCCTTAATTGATCCCTCTGGCAGTGGTGGCCTGTTGCTGACCCAATACCCAGTTCATCAGTTATTTTAATTTAATTTTATTGTTACTTTATTTTTGGAATGAATGTGTGCTTTCTTGGAGTGCTTGTTTCCTTTCCTATAATTGTAGTTCTTTTTTTTTTTTTTTACCTATTTTATATTAACTGCTTTGAACTTTTTTTGTAAAAGCGGTATATCAAGCAATAAATAAACAAACATAAACACAAGTTGCTAGGATTTGACAAGAGCCAGCTCCCACATCAATCCATAGTTGTTGAATTAGTCCTGAAGCGGCACAAGAGTTCCCAGCTTCATTCCAACACACCTCTGGGTAAGAACCCAAAAAAGGGAATGGGACTTGATATACTGCCTTTCTGTGGTTTGTGCAACTACATTCAAAGCGGTTTGCATAGTATATACAGGTACTTATTTGTACCTGGGACAACGGAGGGTTTAGTGAGGGTTAAAGAGCTGCAGTGGGAAGATCAAAGACTGCTGCACTAACCATTAGGCTAACCCTCCACTCCACCCTGCTGAACCAAGATACGGTTGGCAAGAGGATCTTCCAGATCTTAATGCTTAGCTCCTGCATCGTCACTCACTAATTTCAAATCATCCTATATCAAGAATTTATCTTGAACAAGATCAAGAGTGACCTTCCATTGCTTACCAAGGAAAAGTAGGACTTCCTCTCCCCACTAATCCACAACATTGAAGACTATGGAAAACACCTCTTCAGGTCTGCTTTTGATGCCTTTGACATATCCTGCTGCATTGCCTTGGTCTCTATCATAGGTCACACTGCCTATCCTGGCTCCACTCAATAGTGCTGCAGGAAGACACCCCCTGCTCCAGAAAGAACCAATTTAGAGTCAAGGTCAAAGAGGCTGTCAATGCCATTAAGGACCACTGCATGACACTACAGATCCTCTCTTCAGATGGCTTTGGTTGGACCTCATCTTCTAAAGGGCATCATGACAGTCACATGTGCAAAACATTCTCCAGCTTGTGATCCTATATAATAATTCTCATCTCCAACAGGATGTGCCTGGGACTGTGCCTGCCGGAAGTGGTCTGCTAGGCAGGCACGCACTGACGTCAGTGACAGACAATTTGGCAAAGCAAAACAATCTGAGTGCTGGCCATTAGGACACAGGGTTGATAGGAGAGTTTTAAAAGACTGAAGGAACCGAAAGTGTTAAATGGTGGGAGGGGGGGGGGGGGGGAGTTCTGAACGACTGAAAGACATGAACATTTGGGAAAGGAAAACAATCTGAATGCTGGCCATTAGGACACAGGGTAGATAGGAGAATTTTAAAAGACTGAAGGAAACGAAAGTGTTAAACTGGAGAAGGGGTAGGGGGGGGAGTTGTGAACCACTGAAAGACATGCAAATTTGGGACAGGAAAACAATTTCAATGCTGGCCATTAGCACACAGGGTACACAGCAAAGTTTTAAAAGACTGAAGGAACCGAAAGTGTTTGGGGGCGGGGGGGGGGAGGGGGGGGGAAGTTCTGAATGAATGAAATGAAAATTTACGAGGAACACAATCTGAATGCCGGGCATTTGGACACAGGGTAGATAGGACACTTTAAAAATAAATGAAGGACGTGAAAGTGTTACATCTTGGGGGAGGGGTGAGGAGGAAAGCGGTGGGGTATCCGGATACTGGGCGTTAGGGCCACGGGGGTACATAGACTTTTGAAAGCCTTAAGGAATCCAAAGTGTGGGAAGGAGGAAAAGGAGGGGAGGGAACGGGGTGAGGGGCATTAGGAACAGGGGAGGGGGCCCTGCCACACACTCTCATTCTCACACACACACTGTCACACAGACAGTCTCACTCTGTCACACACCCGCACATTCACTCTGGCTCTCTCTCTCAAACATACACACTCCCAGGAAAACCTTGCTAGCGCCCGTTTCATTTGTTCCAGAAACGGGCCTTTTTTACTACTGTTATATATTGCTACCAAGATGGCAACAGAACAACTCTGAACATTACAGTACCATCTTCCTCAGAGAAGACAAAAGAGGGATTGGAGATGCCAAAAACATTCCCAGCCTAAAAAAAAAAACAGAGCCAGAGCAGTTACCAATTAACCACATTCCTGTGAGGGGGAGGGGGGGCTGGATCAGGTACTTTGTGAATGTGTGGTGTCAGATCACTACTATCTAAAGGGTGCTCAGCATCATTAAGGGGGAGGGGTACCTCATCCATGTCTAACACCTGCCCTCCCAAAAACCACCACCTACGAACAACCCCGAAACTCTATCAGATTTACAAGTTTTAATGCAATCAGGAGTTGCGGATTAACTTCGGCTTCTACTCCCAATACTTCCTTACCTGCAAGAAAGATCAGGGCTACTGATCCATCTTGGATCTCCATAAGCTGAAGGAATGCATCCACAAGGAACTGTTCTTCATTCTATCTCATCTCCAACCTAATGACTGGCTGCCTCTCTAGATCTCCAGGATACATATGCATATGTAGTGATCCACCTTTCTCAGAAGAAATACTGGAAGGACACTATCAGTACAAGGTCTTTCAGTTTGGCTTCTTGCTGGGTCCATGGGTATTCACCAAGTGTGTGGCAGTTGCAGTGAGGCACCTCTTCAAACAAGAGGTACGTGTTTTCCCATACCTCCATGACTGGCTAATTGTGGGCTGCTTGCCTAAGGAGACCCAAGCCTCGCTCCATGAGACCATGTCCCTTATCCAGAACCTCGGCTTCCTCATAAACATCAATAAGTCTCGCTTGTCACCAACTTAGGTAGTGAAATTTATCAAAGCAGACAACTGTACAACCAAGACCAGAGCATTCCTACCATCCACAAGGGCTAGCACTATCATCTCCCTCACACAATGGTATCTCCTCCAGCAGGACTGTTCAAGTCCACACCCTCCTACATTTCCTGGGAACTATGTTGTCCCAGCCACCAAACTCCACATACAATTATAGTGGTACCTGAGCCAGTAATGGAATCAACACACCCAACCATTGATTCACAAAATTTCAATCAACCCCTCCATCCTCAGAGCTCTCAGACAACCTCACCACCATCAAACTGTTTCAGCATCACCAGTGCTAGCTGACCATTACCATAGGTGCTTTCAAACATGTCTGCACATGGAGGGGGGGGGGGGGGGGGGAGGGGATGTGGATTCCCATATATCACATTTTTTTCTGTATCAACATTTTGGAACTCAAAGCTACAGGCAAGTCTTCAAGCCATGGACTGCTGGGAAGACCATCCTTCTCCAGGCAGACAACCTAGTTGCTATTGTTCTACATCAACAAACAGGGCAGCATGGGATAATTTTCTCTCTCTGCAAAGAAGCCTGCCACATTTAGAAGTTTTCCTGCTCCATCGACTGTCTCATCCAAGCCACTTATCTGCCCAAGGAACTGAACGTCCTGTCGGACAACTTGAGTCTGCAGTTAGAGCCTTATGTTTAGTCCCTCAACCACATCACCATAAGGGAGTTACCCCATCAGCAGGAAATGCCCTCCATAGTCCTGTTTGCCAGCAAGTTCAAAGCAAAATGTTCTACCTTCTGCTCCAAATGACCTTCTCTACACCAAAATGCCTCAGACACCTTTGTGATCCCATCTACTCAGGCACTGCTCTATGCATGTCTCTCCACACCTTTGATAGACAAGACCCTTCAGAAGACACTGATTCTTGTTCCTACAATGCCTGTCCCTCTTACTCATAGGTTTGGCTACCCATCTCAGCAGATCTCATCTCATAGGACAGGGACGTCACACTTCACCACAATCCTCATTCCTGAGTGCTAACTGCCTGGATGTTGAAAGGCTGAACTTCAAACCCAGCATCACTCAAGTATTGCTGGCCTCAAACAGACCATTGTTTCTAATGTTCTAGATTTGGTGTTCCTCCACAAAGCTCAACTATTGTTTCTGCTCAATATCCTCTCTCCAGAAGAACTTGTTCACCCTATCCAAGGGAGGCCTCAGGGCATCCTTCATTAAGTTTCTTTAGAGCACTATTGCGGGCCCATCATGACCAATTGGAAAACAAACCAATCTCCATCCACATCCCTGGTGTCCAAGTTTATGAAAGGCTTCTCAAACCTCAATTCACTAGTCAGACTACCACCCCCATCCTGGGATCTCAGCATCATTTTACAGCAACTCATCTTACCACCTTTTGAGTTGGTAACAGATATTGCCATGACATTCCTTTCTTGGAAAACTCTACTACTACTACTATTTAGCATTTCTATAGCGCTACAAGGCATACGCAGCGCTGCACAAACATAGAAGAAAGACAGTCCCTGCTTACAATCTAATAGACAAAAAATAAAGTAAGATAAGTGAAAGCAGTTTTGTTCATGACATCATTATTATTGACAGCACAGATTTGAATGCTTTTTCAGATTGGATAGGAAGGGAGGGTCAGCTGTATGCTTACTCCGTAACACATGGTTATAAGGCACTACAGCATTAAACTGAGCACTGCATATTAAAAAACATTAAAAAATCATATATGACACAAGTTATATGTAGAAGTTTCTGGTGCAATTGATACATTCAGTTTAATTACCAGCGTCAGCTTGTTTTCATTAGATCCCTAATTGATAATTTGATTAAATTTTAACTGCCAGACCCTCGACCATTCTTCTAACATTCGGAGATCCCTTCTCATTGTTTCTACTCCCTCCAGGGTATCCACTCTATTGGCTATTTTCGTGTTATTCACAAAAAGGCAAACCTTTCCTTTCAACCCAAGTACATGCTCACCACCTTGGCCCACCTGCACTCCATGCCCTTGAAGGGCATTTACAATGCAGCCACCTGGTTTTCCATCCACACTTTTGCTAAACACTGCTGCCTTGATTGGGTATTCCAGATGTCCAACTCATTCATACTTCCTGCAACACTGGGATGGACTGGTTCATCCTACCTCAGCATAACAAGGGACATAAAAATCACAAAAGCACAGGTGTATCCAGTCCCCTTACCTCTTGGCAAGGGATGGGAGTCACTTACATATGTCGGACACATCCTGCTTGTCCTAGGAGAAAGCAAAGTTATTTACCTGTAATAGAAGCTCTCATTGCACTGCAGAATAAGTTAGCCACACAACCCACTTGCTCCCCCTGGGCAGATAAACCATCCCTAGCTAGGGACTGAGGCAAGAAGAGGGGTTGCTTTGGCTTGCTCAGCAGGGGTACCCATGCTGAACGTTTTTTTTTTTCTTTCTGAGCAATTGGAGAGCCTTTTTATCCAATTGGAACTGAAAGATGACAACACCTACATGAAGTTGACATTACAGGTAATTTCATTGTACCCTTGTAGCTTTCTGGCTCAGCCTCATCAGTATGGTCCTGGCTACCACTATAACGCACCTGTCAAAAGTAAGTGTCCCAGACAGTGTCTTATTTATGTGAAGGGGGCTACTGTCCTTGTAAAGCAGGTCACTGAAAAGCAGAGGTTTTGGGTGAAAACACAGCGATCTGTTCTTACTATGTTAAACTTGTTCACAGAACAATTTGTATTCGTTAGAAAATAAAAATGAAATAAAATGGACTCGCACAAATCACACGTTCGTTTCTTGGACATTAAAAACCTCCTCTTTATTCAGATCTGGAAAAACTGTTGTTGTTTTTTTTTAATTTGTCTGTGGGAAGGGAGGGAGTAAATAATATAAAGGGCCAGGCCATGTGCGATAGCTTAAGTATTTTTTAATGTAAGAAAAACAGCACATAACAGTTTAAAGCAAGGGAGACGAAAGAGCTGGCAGAAAGTACTGCCGGAGTCTGATCGAGGCTGTTCAAGACTTGCAGAGTGGGTGCACAAAGCTCCCCCTTCATTTATTCGCAGCACAGCCACGTATGAATCCCTGCAGACCCTGCCTCCATTCCAGGCCAGGGATGGATATGGAGAAGGAGGGCTCACTGCTGCCCCTCCTTTCCCGTAGGACACTAATCTTTTTCTCTCTCTGCTTTTCCACGTTTGCAGCCCCCCCCCCCCTCCCCTTCTCTCCTACGAAGCTTCCGCAACAGCCAGCGTGTTATAGTGCAGGGAAAGGGGTGACTTGTCTTCAGCAGGAGAGCGGAGGGGGCAGCGCAGACGGCGACTTCCTTTGCACACGAGCGGGAGGCCACTTCTGCTACTCTATGGCCGCAGCCTTGGGGCCGGTGCTGGCGCTGCAGGCCGTGTGCCTGCTGGGCAGCTTCGTAGCGGGGAACGATGCGCCCCCCGTGCCGGGTTCCCCCGCCCCCAGCGAGCTGCACGTGGAGCGGTTGGCGGTGCCCGACAGCTGCCCGCGCGCCGTCCAGATCGGCGACTTCGTGCGCTACCACTACCAGGGCACCCTGGCCAACGGCAACAAGTTTGACTCCAGGTAAAGGCTGCGTGTGCGTGCGCGCGCACATACAGGGGCAGTGGCCGGGGAGGGAGGGGCTGTCGAGGAGCGTCTTCGGACGGTCTCGGGAGAGATGGTTTCCTAGGTCTTGAAAAATGTTAGATTCTGCACGGGGATAGGATAGATCAGAAGGCGTGTTGTCTTTCTGCCAGGTCTGGAGATCCTAGAACGGAAGATGTGAAGGCTGTCGGAGAGAGATGCCTAGTAGCTTTAGTCTCGTTTCCCTAAAACTCACCTCTTCATTGCTGCTTTCGGCACCTAACCTTTCGAGAAATATAGTATGCCCTATCAGTTCGACTCTACACTTGTCTCTTAGATTGTACACTTGTCTTTAGTTTGTACACCTGTCTTTTAGATTGTAAGCTCCTTGAGCAGGGACTGTCCTTCCATGTTAAATTGTACAGCGCTGCGTAACCCTAGTAGCGCTTTAGAAATGTTAAGTAGTAGTAGTAACTGGATGCATTATAAAGGGCTTTCCTATGTGTGTTTTGATTGAACTGCTGCTGACTTTTTTTGGTCGGAGGAGGGGGGACGTGGGAAGGGTGTTATTGGGTTGTACATGCAGTGCAGATTTCTCAGATGGAGTTGGGGTTGGTCCTGCAGACTGCTGCAGTCCCCTATGTGTGTACACATTGTACTTCAGTTTGAGATAAGAGCTAACTTTTCAAAATGATTGACTGCAAGGCGTTTGGTTGCCCTCTAGGCATATCTTCAGTCGTAAGCGTTTGCACCCCAACAATAATGATCAACCCAGGACCACCACTCACAGAATAATCTGGGTAATAATGGGCTATTTGAAAACCTCAGTTTCTTTTTGTGGTTCTTAGCAACTTTTGTTCAGGGTTGAATGTAGCTGCTTTTGGTGCCGGACAGAAACTGCTGCCCTAGGCTACTGCCTAGTCCTGCCTAATGGTCATGTGGGCCCTGTGACTGGGGGTGCTAAATTGAACAAGAGTCTCACCTACCTGAAAAAGGTTAAGGAGTTTGCTCAGTATTATGGGTGCTGAAGCACTGGACCCACAGAGCTGGCACTTACACACGCTGGTGATAAGGGGGGGTATGCCAGTCAGACTGCCCTAATTGGTTTAGTAAAATGCAGTTTGGTTAGCCTGAAATCCAGTCATTGAACCACATGCATACCTGGTGACTCATTGGCTCACTTGCTGCTCTACACTCCCAAACATTATAATAGAGGCAGATTTCTTCATAGCCTTGGGGAAGAACTTTCTTTTTGTCTCTGTGCACCATTCCTTCTGTAAAACTTATTTGTGGAGGAAGTAGTGCTAGATGGAGTGGAGCCCTGGTCCTGCAATCTTCATGTCCTAGTTTTCTCCACCTTTTTTTTTTTTAACATAATGTTACCTTTGATATTTCTGGCACCAAGTATACAGATGCCCCCCCCCCCCCCACCCCCACACACATGGAGTTTCCACAATGTAGTGGTGTGTATTGGGGCAAGCAGAGACTTGATCCAGCTTTGGCATGCAGTAACTGGGGCCCTGTAGAGGGAGTCCACGTATTCAGCTCCATTTTCACATGAATGGTGGTGTCGGATCTTTAGTATGAAATTATAGTATGGGATGGGAACCACATGCTGGTTTTGTTTCTGTTTTAGTGCAGGGATCACCTCATCCTTTAGTTCTGAGCTGCTATCTGACATTGTTGACCCCCCCCCCCCCCTTTTATCACTAAGAGTAATTCTTTAAAGAAATTTCATACATTCTTATTTCCAAGAGAGTGGAGAATTATTGTTTTTTTTTTTTTTTTTTGCAGAGTGTGTTTCCATTTTCTGCAGAATGCAGAGGCTAATTTAAGGCTAGAAGGGGTGGTAGCAGTGACAGGAAGGTAACTGGATAAAGCTGTGTGGTTGACATGTTGTATCATTTAAAAGGTTATAACTGAAAATAATGCAACATAAAGATGACAATTTCAGAATATAATAAGTGAACCATAAAAGCATTCCAATAAGAGTCTTACAGGCAACGGGGGGGGGGGGGGGGGGAGCAAAAAACAGAGGGAGATGGATGGTTGATCAGGTGATAAACCAGTGCAATTTTATGCTTATAACGTGTTAGGAAACACAGGGGTCATTGCAGAAAGCTGCACATTAGAGCCTCTGACTGCATGGCTTCTAATGTGACCTTTCTGCAAAACATTGCTTGCGGGATGCAGTATTCAGTGAGCATGGAAATCACTGTCGCATACAGGGCAGTAATTTGCAGCTCATTGCAAAATGTCCCCTTTCCTGTCAGTACATGGGCGATAATTGGCTTACACACTGACAGGCAGGATGACATAAAAAAAAAACTGCGCTACATTGACTTCTGTCTAGTGGCCCCACTCGACTGGACCCTGTTGGACTCTCCTGCCCCTAACAGTAAAATAAATTCCCTGGTGTCTAGCGGCACCTGTGACATGACCTCACGACAAAACAAAACTGTCCGCAGGCCCCCTCCAAGGGCATACCTTTAAGTGGCGGGAGTAATGCCCACTTAACCCTCCATCACCTCAGGTACAAACTTAGGGGTCCTTTTCTAAGTGGTGGTAAGCACTACCGAGTGCTTCCTGCCAAAATGAACTTCCGTTTGGTGCCCTGCGGTAGTTCCGGTATCTGCACACGCTTCCCAGGTGCTAAAAAAAAATTTGTAGAGCCTTTTGTTTATTGCAAGATTTTAATTTAAACAAAAGTTCCATATCATCAAGCTGATCAATCCATAGACTGGTGGGTTGTGTCCATCTACCAGCAGGTGGAGATAGAGAGCAAACTTTTGCCTCCCTATATGTGGTCATGTGCTGCCGGAAACTCCTCTGTATGTTCTCTATCTCAGCAGGTGGTGGTCACACACAGCAGCAGCTCTGGCTAGGCCTCCAAGCCTAATCCTTAGGTTTTGTTGAGGCCTGGGGTTGAGGGCTCTTTTGAGCAAGTGCAAACCTGGTGGTGCCAGGTCCCTCCTTTTCTCCCCCCTCCCGCTGGCTCCGTTAAAAAAAAAAAAAAAAAAAAAAAAAAGAAAATTTTAAACGTCCTTAAAGGCGTTTATTTCGACGTTTATTTAAACGTTCATTGCAGCTACTCACTGGGACACCAGTTCGTTACAGCTCGGAGCGGCAAGCAGGTAGTTTTACCTTTTTATAGCGGGCAGGGGGTTCCCCGATTCTTCTCCTCGTGGCATATGGCGTCGGAGGGCGAGGGCGCAAAGGGTCGCTCCCCGGATCGCTTGAGCGCTTCTAGAGGGGATGCGGGGGTCTTACAGCCTGATTCGCCCTTGTTGGGTGACAGTTTCGTGACCGAGGAATGTCCCGGTCCTTTCTCCGGCGTGGCGGTTTTTCCCGCCATAAACGCCCATCCCCCGCTCCTCGCCTCCGCCATCTTGGCCGGCCACGCGGCTCGGACGGCTTCTTCGTGGGCCGCCCTTGAGGTTGGAGACATTAATGCCATGAACGCCCTTAATTTGGGTGACGGCACAAAGCGGCTAAAGTTAAGCGCCGTTCTTCCCGCGCGGCTCCTTCGCGGAGTGTCGCGCCGGACGCCATTTTGGATGCGCAGCATGTCTCTCCCCCGCTCTTGCGAGCGCCGGTTGAGGGTGCGTCTAGGGCTGTTGCCCAGGCTGCGGAAGTGCACAGTCTGGGGGGTTTCTCCCCCGAGTTTGTTTTGCTGCTGCATCAGGCTTTCCTCATGCAAAACGCTGCCCCTGCTCCCTCTTCTGGTAAAGAGGTTGAGGTTCCCAGAGGTAAACGCCCTCTGGTTGATTTCCAGGCCTTGGAGGACTTTGTCTCCTCCGATGTAGATGAGGGCAGCGTGTCTGAGGTCTCCCAACGGTCCTTTGCGGATTCCTTGGAGGAGATGGATTCCCGCTCGGATGGAGCGGATGACCCCTCTGCAGCGCGGCTTTTTAGCTCAGAGGATTTGCCCAACCTGTTAGTGCAGGCCATGGGCATTTTGAAGATTTCCTCTCCGGAGGACGTCTCTCCCTCAGCCCCTGTTGGCTCTGCCATTATGCTGGGGACGAAGCGCCCGCCTAGAACCTTCCACGTGCATGATGCCATGCACACCTTAATTTCGGCTCAATGGGATGTCCCGGAAGCGAGCCTCAAAGTGGCTAGGGCTATGTCCCGCCTCTCTCCTTTACCTGAAAGTGAACGTGAGGCCTATCTGTGGCCTACCGTGGATTCTTTAATCACTGCGGTGACTAAGAAAACGGCTTTGCCGGTGGAAGGTGGCACAGCCCTAAAGGACGCCCAAGACAGAAGATTGGAGGCGGCCTTAAGGTCGTCCTTTGAGGCGACTGCTTTAAGTTTGCAGGCCTCGGTTTGCGGTGCCTATGTGGCCAGGGCGTGCCTGACTATGGTGCAGCGGGCTTCCCCCTCGGATCATTCCTTGAGGGCTGATTGGCCGGCCCTGGAATCGGGCTTAGCCTATTTGGCAGACTTGCTGTATGTTGTCTTGAGAGCCTCAGCTAAAGGCATGGCTCAGACAGTCTCTGCGCGGCGGTGGCTTTGGCTGCAACATTGGTCTGCTGACCACGCCTCTAAATCCCGCCTGGCTTGATTGCCTTTTAAAGGCAAGCTGCTCTTTGGGGTCGAGCTGGACAAAATCGTGACCGATCTCGGCACGTCTAAGGGCAAGAGGTTACCAGAGGTCAGGGCTCGGGCTAGTACCCGTCCCGGTCCCTCCAGAGGACGGTTTCAGGAAGCCCGTCGGTACCGCCCGGGCAGGCCGGGCTCCTCTGCTCCCTCTTCCTTCAAGAGGAATTTCTCCCCTAAGCAGCATTCCTTTCGCAGAGACCGCCGTCCCGGAGCTGCTCCCTCCGGTCCTCCCCCAGGGTCTCGTACCCAGTGACGGGGCCTTGGTCCACGCCCCAGTGCAGATTGGAGGACGGCTGTCCTCGTTTCGGGGTGAGCGGACCACAGTAACTTCACACGCTTGGGTGCTGGAAGTCATCAGAGACGGCTACAAGCTAGAGTTCTGCCGACCCTTAAGAGACGGGTTTGTACTCTCTCCCTGCAAGTCTCCGGTCAAAGCTGTGGCAGTGCAGCAGACCTTGGACAACCTGATCCGCCTGGGTGCGGTCGTTCCGGTGCCAAAAGATCAGATTGGCAAGGGACGTTACTCCATTTACTTTGTGGTACCAAAGAAAGGAGATTCTGTCCGGCCTATCCTCGACCTCAAAGGGGTCAATCGGGCCTTGAAAGTGCGGCACTTTCGCATGGAGACTCTCCGCTCTGTTATAGCGGCAGTGAAGGCAGGAGAGTTCTTGGCTTCCTTGGGCATCAAGGAAGCGTACCTGCATATTCCCATCTGGCCTCCTCTCCAACGCTTTCTGCGTTTTACAGTCCTGAGACGACACTTTCAGTTCAGAGCCCTCCCTTTCGGGTTGGCTACTGCTCCGCGGACCTTTTCCAAAGTAATGGGGGTCATAGCGGCCTTCCTGCTAAAGGAAGAAGTACAAGTCCATCCTTATCTGGACGACTGGTTGATCCGAGCCCCCTCTTATGCAGAGTGCGGCAAAGCTATGGACCGGGTAGTTGCTCTTTTGAGCTCCCTGGGATGGATCATTAACTGGAAGAAGAGCCAGCTGCGCCCGACTCAGTCCCGGGAGTATCTGGGAGTTCGATTCGACACCCAAGTGGGCAGAGTGTTCCTGCCAGACAATCGGATTGTCAAGCTTCAGGCTCAGGTGGACTAGTTCCTAGTAGCCTCTCCTATTCGGGCTTCGGACTACGTGCAGCTGTTGGGCTCTATGACGGCCACGATGGAAGTAGTGCCCTGGGCCAGGGCTCATATGAGACCACTACAGCTATCTCTGCTGTTGCGCTGGACTCCGATGTCGGAGGATTATGCTGTGCGCCTTCCCTTGGACCCAGCAGTGCGCAAGCCGCTGAGCTGGTGGACGCAGACAGACAAGTTGTCTGCAGGAATGCCTCTGGTGACCCCGGAGTGGATTGTCGTCACGACAGACGCCTCTTTGATGGGCTGGGGAGCTCAATGCTTGGGAAGGACAGCGCAGGGGCTCTGGTCTCCTGCAGAGGCAAGTGGTCTATCAACCTCCTGGAACTCAGAGCCATTCGGTTGGTGTTATTGGAGTTCATCCCGGTACTGGTGTTGAAGCCTGTACGGGTCCTGTCGGACAATGCCACGGCTGTGGCCTATATCAACCGCCAGGGAGGTACCAAGAGCGCCCCTCTAGCCAAGGAGGCTATGAATCTATGCCA
This sequence comes from Microcaecilia unicolor, assembly GCF_901765095.1. Classification (NCBI taxonomy): domain Eukaryota; kingdom Metazoa; phylum Chordata; class Amphibia; order Gymnophiona; family Siphonopidae; genus Microcaecilia; species Microcaecilia unicolor. Next base: position 219,197,925 of record NC_044031.1, read on the forward strand.
GTGGGCGGCAGCGAACCTGGAGCAGCTTTCAGCGGCCCACATTGCCGGAGTCATGAATGTCAAGGTGGACTTTCTCAGTCGCCATACTTTGGAGCCCGGAGAGCGGCAGCTATCTGCTCAGGCGTTCTTGGACATCACGAAGCGCTGGGGCCAGCCGAGCCTAGATCTGATGGCGTCATCGGCCAATTGCCAAGTGCCGCGCTTTTTCAGCAGAGGACGGGACCCTCGATCCCTGGGAGTAGATGCTCTTCTCCAACAGTGGCCGACACAAGAGCTCCTCTATGTGTTCCCGCCCTGGCCCATGTTGGGCAGGGTGCTAGACCGGGTGGCAAAGCATCCCGGCAGGGTAATCCTGGTGGGCCCGGATTGGCCCAGACGTCCCTGGTATGCGGACTTGATCAGGCTCTCAGTCGACGATCCTCTGCGGCTGTCAGTGGAGCAGGGCCTGTTACATCAGGGTCCCGTGGTGATGGAGGATCCCTCCCCCTTTGGGCTTACGGCCTGGCTATTGAGCGGCAGCGTCTGAGGAAGAAGGGCTTCTCAGACAAGGTCATCGCCACTATGCTAAGAGCGAGGAAGCGCTCTACTTCTACTGCTTACGCCAGGGTTTGGCGTATATTTGCAGCGTGGTGTGAAGCAGGCTCACTTTCTCCCTTCACTGCTCCAATTTCTTCAGTGTTGGCGTTCCTGCAAGAAGGTCTGGAGAAAGGCCTGTCGCTCAGTTCCCTTAAAGTCCAGGTAGCGGCTCTGGCTTGCTTCAGGGGCCGCCTGATGGGTGCTTCCCTGGCTTCGCAGCCAGATGTGGTGCACTTTCTCAAGGGAGTTAATCACCTGCGCCCTCCTCTGCACTCAGTGGTGCCTGCGTGGAATCTCAACCTGGTGCTTAGAGCATTGCAGAAGCCGCCTTTTGAACCCTTGTCAAGGGCATCTCTGAAAGACCTGACGTTGAAAGCAGTCATTTTGGTGGCTATCACTTCAGCCAGAAGAGTTTCCGAGCTCCAGGCGCTCTCATGTCGAGAGCCTTTTCTGCAGTTCACTGAGGCAGGAGTGACTATTCGCACAGTGCCTTCCTTCCTGCCCAAGATTGTTTCTCGCTTCCATGTGAATCAGCAGCTCTGTCTCCCTTCCTTTCGTAGGGAGGTCTACCCAGAGGAGTACTCTGCTCTTAAATATCTGGATGTGAGGCGAGTCATCATCAGATACTTGGAAGTGACCAATGATTTCCGGAAATCGGATCATCTGTTTGTCCTGTGTGCAGGTCCTCGTAAGGGTCTGCAGGCTGCTAAGCCTACGGTGGCAAGATGGGTCAAGGAAGCCATTGCAGCGGCTTATGTGGCCGCAGGGAAGGTGCCGCCTATCCAGCTGAAGGCTCACTCCACGAGAGCTCAGGCGGCCTCGATGGCAGAGGTCGGATCCGTCTCCTTGGAAGAGATATGCAAGGCGGCAACTTGGGCTTCGGCTCATACATTCTCCAAGCATTACCGTTTGACGGTGGCTGCACGGGCGGAGGCCCGGTTTGGAGCTTCAGTGTTGAGGTCAGGGATGTCAATGTCCCGCCCTGGGTGAGTACTGCTTCGGTACATCCCACCAGTCTATGGATTGATCAGCTTGATGATATGGAAGGTAAAATTATGTATAATCATACCTGATAATTTTCTTTCCATTAATCATAGCTGATCAATCCATAGCCCCTCCCAGATATCTGTACTGTTTTTATTCTGATTGCATTTCAGCTGCAAGTTTAGTCTTCAGTTACTTCAGAAAGACTTCGTGTTCAAGTTTTTTCACTTGGATTCTTCAAGAGTTGAGACGAGTTTGTGTTACAGTGAGCTGCTGCATTCCTCTCCCCCCCGTTTTACGGGGCTGGATTGAGACATAAATTCTGCCGGCACTCCCTCCCGCTTCGTGCGGCTGTAGGGCAGCTTTGTACCCCTCCCGCTTCGGCGGTGTTGGGGTCAGCTCCTCCCGCGGTTGCGGTTGCAGGATAAGCCAGATCCCCCCGCATCGGCGGGTGTGGTGTCCCTCCCCCGCTCCGCGGGGATGAGCTGGACGGATTCCCCTCCCCCACTTGTGTGGGGATGAGCTGGGTTAATTCCCCTCCCCCGTTTCGGCGGTGGTGAGCTGGGCAGAGTGTCCCTTCGTGGGTGTAATTCTCTAAGTGCTGAGTCCTGCGGATGGAGCTTTGATATCGACATACTGAGGAGTTTCCGGCAGCACATGACCACATATAGGGAGGCAAAAGTTTGCTCTCTATCTCCACCTGCTGGTAGATGGACACAACCCACCAGTCTATGGATTGATCAGCTATGATTAATGGAAAGAAAATTATCAGGTATGATTATACATAATTTTACCTTATAAAGGTGGAGGCATTACTTTTTATGTACGCTTTGAGAGTATGCAATATAATAAAATATGTTTCAGAAAACAAAAATTGAAATGCAACAATTTGAATAAGTCTGTACCTTCCTGAGTCAGTGCTTGATGGAAACACCATACAGCTGCAGGACCGCAGAAAACAAACACAAATAGGAATGGAGGGGTGGTAGTCCCTGATGATTTTCAGAGGACTGTGTTCGTGAGGAACTGGCTAAACTAAAGGTGGACAAAGTGATGGGGCCAGATGGCATATATCCAAGGTGGTTTGTGTTATTATGAAGTTACATTGGTTTAGGAAGTCCGTGAAGGATTTATTGTTGGTATTCTGTTTTTTTAGGTGCAAACTGATATCTCCTAGTAAAAGGATGTCAGTGAAGTTGGTGCAGATATTTGTTATGAAATCTATTAAGTCATCTTGGACCATGGACCAGCAAACTGGGGGACAGTAAAAAAAAAAAAAAAAAAAAAGTCCACAGCATAATTGACCGGTTAATGTTGTGTTTGTGATTTTGCATGCCAAGACTTCGATTGTTGGGGATATGTGTTCAGTAACATGCTCTGCTGTTAGGGAGGATTTAAATACTAGGGCAACCCCTCCTCCTCCTTTCTTTTTGGTTCTGTTGATGTGTATTATTTTATATCCTGGTGGGCATAGATCGAGCAGTACTGGGTTGTCTTTAAGGTGCAACCAGGTTTCTGTTATAAACAGTAGGCCTAGGTGTTCATGTTCAGTCCAGTCTCTTAAGTATTGCTGTCTTGTTGACTACTGACTTCGCATTTATATAACCTATCGGAATCGGGGTATATGTGCCATGTTTAATGTTTGTGTTCTTAACAGTTTGTAGTTGTCTGTGTGGTTTGACTTTTATGACGTTGCGGTTGTTTTGGTTGATATTCGGAGATTCGTCTTTTTGCTGTTGATTATCATTTTGGCATCTGGGTTGTTGGTGGGGTTGTAATTTGGTTCTTCCAATCGTTTGTCAGAGATTAGTACAGGGATGTTTGTACCATTTGTTATGTGGTGTAGTTTGTATCCCAGTTATCCATACTATGATCATTTGGTATAGTATCCGTGTTTTTATGTTTGCCATTTTAAGTTTGTTGAGGCATGGATTGGTAATCAGCAATTTTTTTTTTTTTACCTGGGTGATTTCCTTTCAGCCTGATTTGTTTCCATGTGGGACTTGGGTATGATGGTATGTGATGATCTTAAGATGGCCAAACAGGTAAAAAAGGCAGTGGTGAAAGATAGAAGGATGCTTGGGTGTATAGGGAGAGGAGTGGCCAGTAGGAAAAAGAAAGTGATAATACCCCATTTTAAGACTCTGGTGAGACCTTGTTGAGAATATTGTGTACAATTTTGGAGACCGCACTTTCAAAAAGATATAAACAGTATGTAGTTGGTCTAGAGGGTGGGTACTAAAATGATCAATGGTCTTCATCATAAAGCATATGGGAACAGACTTAAAGATCTCAGTTTGTATACTTTGGAAGAAAGGCAGGAGAGGGAGTATATGATAGAGACATTTAAATACCTATACAGCATAAGTGCACAGAAGGCGAGTCTCTTTCAATTGAAAGGAAGCTTTGGAACGAGGGGGCATGGGATGAAGGTGAAAGGGGATATACTTAGAAGTAACCTGAGGAAATACTTCTTCACAGAAAGGGTGGTGAATTCGTGCAACAGTCTCCCAGTGGAAGTGGTGGAGACAAAAACTGTATATAGTTTGGCAAAACAGGGGACTTAAGTCTGTGGTTTATTATGTGGCAGTATGACACATTTCCTTAGTGTATTTCTCTTGTTTGGCCAGCAGGTGGTGTCTATTATCTGCTTTAAAGCTGTTGCAGAGGTGACTATTTTCCTTTCAGCTTAAACCCTGAGGAAAAGTAATCTGCACTTCTATTGGCCAAATACTCCTCAGTGTAAATGCTCTGGGCTCTGATTGGTCCTGAAGTTCAAAATCCAGCCAGTATATGCTGGAAATCCCCAAGGTTGGCAGGTCTGCGGGTTTAAATTGAGCGGCTTTTAAAAAGCCACGTTGTAGTGATTGGGCGCTTTTCTGGGGCTTCTATTGGTCCAATTTAGTCCAATAGAAGCCCCGCAGAGGCTGGGTTAACGATGTCAGGGGCGGGGTTAGTGACGTCGGTGGCTATGTCGGGGCGGGGTTAGTGACGTCGGCTACTTTGGGGGCGGGGCTGATGACGTTGGGGTATGTCGGGGGCGGGGTTGATGTCGGGGGCGGGGTTTAACTTTGTGTGGGTTTTGGACTGGTTTTGGGCTCGTTTGGGTGGGGAAAATTTTTTCAACCCGGCAACCCTGGAAATCCCCAGTCTCAGAGAGAGAGAATGGAGGGTAAAGATCTCTGCAGTGAGACCCTGTTCAAAACCTGTGAGCACTTATTTTCCTGAACCCCCTAGGTACTACTCAGGTAGTTATTTATTTATTTATGACATTTATATCTCACATTATCTCAAATAGGATTCAAGTTCAATGTGGCTCACAGAACCGACAAGGCATTCTGATTACATAGAACAAAGTAGATATATATACAAAATTGATAGGATGTGAATATGGACAGAGTTGTTGTTATTGCAAGTTTTATTAAAGGGTTAGTTATTTCTGTTGTTGGAGGTAGATCTTATCAAGTGAGTTTTCTATACGCCGGCTGCAAAGAGCAAATACTTAAAAAACTCCAGACAGCCCAGAACACGGCAGGCAGATTAATATTCGGCAAATCAAAATACGAAAGTGCAAAACCCCTACGTGAAAAACTACACTGGCTCCCACTCAAAGAACGCATAACGTTCAAACTTTGTACCCTAGTCCATAAAATCATCCATGGTGACGCCCCAGCATACATGTCAGACCTAATAGAACTACCACCCAGAAACGCAAAAAAATCTTCTCGCACATTCCTCAATCTTCATCCCCCCAAGTGTAAAGGCTTGAAATACAAATTAATGCATGCATCAACCTTTTCCTATAAAAGCACACAGCTCTGGAACGTGTTGCCACGCAACCTGAAAACGGTCTATGAATTGACCAACTTCCGCAAACTATTGAAAACTTATCTCTTCGACAAAATACATCACAAAGATCAACACGTGTAACTGCACAATCTTTAATATATCCAGAAATGTTCTTTAATGTCCTTTGCTTTAAAACTATTATGTATTTCACCACCATGTAACCCCAAAATGGTCCTTTGGTCCTGGGGAACTGAGGAACTGAGTTCGATTCCCGGCACAGGCAGCTCCTTGTGACTCTGGGCAAGTCACTTAACCCTCCATTGCGTGCCGCATTGAGCCTGCCATGAGTGGGAAAGCGCGGGGTACAAATGTAACAAAAAAAAATCTCTGTAAAACCAATTGTATATTCTCTTCTATCTCCAGCATCCATGATGAATTGTAAGCCACATTGAGCCTGCAAAGAGGTGGGATAAATGTGGGATACAAATGCAATAAATAAATAAATAAAATGGTTTATGAAATATGAGATAGTCTTTAGTTTGATGGAGTTGTTTGGGCAAAGAGTGACCTAGAGATGGGAGTAACTAGTGAGGTAATTAAATTTGCTGATGACTCAAAGTTATTCAAAGTTGTTAAATCGCAGGAGGATTGTGAAAAATTACAAGAGGACCTTACGAGACTGGGAGACTGGGCATCTAGATGGCAGATGACGTTTAATGTGTGCAAGTGCAAAGTGATGCATGTGGGAAAGAGGAACCCAAAATATAACTACGTCATGCAAGGTTCCGTGTTAGGAGTCACGGACTGAGAAAGGGATGCTAGGAAAGCAAATAGAATGTTGGTATTATTAGGAAAGGGATGGAAAACAAAAATGAGGATATTATTATGCCATTGTAACGCTCCATGGTGAGATCGCACCTCGAGTATTGTGTTCAATTCTGGTCGCTGCACATCAAAAAAGATATAGTGGAATTGGAAAAGGTGCAGAGAAGGGCGACAAAGATGATTCAGGGGTTGGGACGACTTCCCTATGAGGAAAGGCTGAAGAGGCTGGGGTTCTTCAGCTTGGAGAAAAGGCGGCTGAGGGGAGATATGATAGAGGTCTATAAGATAATGAGTGGAATGGAACGGGTTGATGTGGAGCATCTGTTTATGATTTCCAAAAATACTAGGACAAGGGGGCATGCGATGAAGCTGTGGTGTAGTAAATTTAAAACGAATCGGAGGAAGTTTTTCTTCACTCAACACGTGGTTAGACTCTGGAATTCGTTGCCGGATAAGGTGGTTGGGGCGCTTGACTTAGCAGAGTTTTAAAAAAGGTTAGATGGCTTCCTGGAGGAAAAGGACATAAAATGTTATTGAATGGACGTAGGAATAATCCACTCTTTCTGGGATGGGCGGGACGAAATGCTTGTTCTTTTGGCCGCTGTCAGAGACAGGGTGCTGGGCTCGATGGACCCTTGGTCTGTCCCAGCATGGCGATGCTTATGTCTTATCTGGTTGTACTTTGGTATAAAAATTCAGTATTGTGGATAGTTTTATATTTGAGTTTATTACATTGAGGAAAGTGTAATACAAGAAAGTCTCTGGATGATTTTTTAGCATTGCATGTTGATAGCTCTATAAGATTCTGCATGTAAGATGGGGATGAACCATAAATTATTTGGTGGGTGAATGCACATAATTTGAAAGTAATGCGTGAACTGATCAGGTAGCCAGTGTAGTTTGAGTAGAAGCAGGGTCGCTTTGGAGTAGCAGGTAGCTTTAAGTACAACACAAGCTGCTGTGTTTTGAGCAGTTTGTAATTTGTAAAATGTGTAGTTTGTTTTATTGTTGATACCAGTTATTTTACCTGTTATTGTTAGCTATTTGTACCTGTTTTTTTCACCGTTCACTGATCCACTGATCCACTTTTCTGATAATAAACCTATTAGTTTATTAGCTCTGTTGTCCTGGACTGACTAAGAATCCTGGTGGTTTGTGTTTTTGATCTATGAATGTTTTCAAGGAAATTGTGGGACCCCTGGGATTGTGGCTCCTGTGTCCTTAGAAACCACCAGGGAATTAACTTGCGGGTGGGAGACTCGCCCATAGGCAAGAGAAAACCCAGTGTGGTGGGATGAAGGGTGTTCCAGTGTAGAACACGTACACAGGTGCAGGCGGGCCTAAGCAGTGCTGGACTGGATAGGCCATATGGTCTTTATTTGCCTTCATTTTCTATGTTTCTATGGAACAGGTCTCCACCAACTTTGCATGCTTAGTATTAGACCATTGTTTACAGTACTGTTCAAGCTCACTTAGGTTCCATAGGGAGAATTTATGGACAGCAGATTTTTGCTACAGATTTTCAATTGGATTAAGGTCTGGGCTCTTACTGGGAGGACACTCGAGGACATTTCTCCTTTTCTTCACCTCTCCACTGACGCTTTTGTTGCATGCATCGTGTCATTGTCATCCTGAAAGGTGAACTTCATCCCAGTTTCAACTTTCTTGCAGAGAGCAGCCATTTTAACTGAAGGACTTCTTTTTATGTTTCTCTGCTCATCATCCCTTCTCTCCTGACATGCCTGAGTCCCTGCCAGTTACTTCCCTATAACATACTACTGCCACCAACGGACTTCCCAGGAGGGGATGGGACTCTTAGGGTGATGCCCTGTTAGAACATTTTGGCCAGAAAGAAACCATTACCTGTTTTTTTTTCTGTCAGACCACAAACATTTTTATTATGTGGCTGTGTTATTTTGTTTACTTCAAGCAGGGTTTAATGTGACCTCTCTTGAGTGATTGCTGCTGTCTTGCCACTCTACCATGGAGATGGATTTGTGGGGTACTGCTTTGATCAGTCTTATTTATTTATATATATTTATTTCACAGTCTATTAATATGAGTAACACAACTTCACCATGCTTACAAAAATTAAATATAATAAACTCCAAATAACCATACAATTATCAATATTAAATATACTTTTTTTCAATATGAAATGACTATATCAAAAATTTAAAATTTCTATAACTCAACTCACATTTATCAGCTCTCATTCATACTTCCTATCTAAAAAATCTTACATACTAAACAAGCACACACAGTTGTACTCATAACTTGCTCAATATCCAGCAGATGTATTTATAACAATATTTATTTATTTTTTACATTTGTATCCCACATTTTTCCACCTATTTGTAGGCTCAATGTGGCTTACATAGTACCGGAGAGGCGTTTGCAGACTCCGGTGTGAACAAATACAAAGTGATGTTCTGGTAAGATAAAGTTAATGTGGCACAGCCACATTAGGGAATCGTAGAACGGAAGAGTTGTGTTGTGTACATTACGTGCTTTAGTTTGGTTGTGTTGCAGAGATCAGGCATTTAAGTTGGATCGGTAGGGTATGCCTTTTTAAACAGGTTAGTTTTTTGTGATTTCATGAAGTTTAGGTGGTCGTACGTCGTTTTCAAGGCTTTTGGTAATGCGTTCCACAGTTGTGTGCTTATGTAGGAAAAACTGGATGCTTAAGTTGATTTGTATTTAAGTCCTTTGCAGCTTGGGTAGTGCAGATTTAGTTAAATTCGTGTTGATTCGGATGTGTTTCTAATTGGTAAGTCGATCAAGTCTGTCATGTATCTCGGGGCTTCACAGTAGATGGTTTTGTGAACCAGGGTGCAGATTTTGAAGGCGATGCATTCTTTGATTGGGAGCCAGTGTAGTTTTTCGCGGAGGGGTTTTGTGCTTTCAAATCGTGTTTTTCCAAATATAAGCCTAGCTGCCATGTTTTGAGCGGTCTGAAGTTTCTTTAAGGTTTGTTCTTTACATCCTGCATAAATTCCATTGCAGTAGTCTATGAGGCATATTTTCAAAGCACTTTGGGAGGCTAAGTTCCATAGGTTTCTATGGAACTTTGGGAGGCTAAGTGCTTTGAAAATATGCCTCTATGTGGCTTAGTACCATTGATTGTATCAGGTTGCAAAATGTTTCCCTTGGGAAGAATTGTTTCATGCGTTTGAGTTTCCACTTTGAGTGGAACATTTTCTTTGTTGTGGATGCCACTTGGCACTCTAGTGTTAAGTTACGGTCCATTGTAACGCCAAGGATTTTCAGGCTGACTGAGATAGGAAAGATGTGATCTGGGGTGTTGATACTTGTGGGGTTGTCTGCGCTGTGTTGGGATGAGAGGATGAGACAATGTGTTTTTTCTTTATTGAGTTTTAGTTGAAATGCATTTGCCCAAGAGTCCATGATGTTCAAGCTGAGCTTGATTTCGTTGGTGATTTCTGTCAGTTTGGTTTTGTAAGGAATGCATATTGTGACATCATCTGCATATATGAAAGGGTTAAGGCCTTGGTTGGATAAGGACTTGGCAAGTGGGGTCATCATTAAGTTGAATAGGATCGGTGATAATGGTGATCCTTGTGGTACTCCACATTCTGCTTTCCACGGTGATATGTTTGAATTTGATTTTACTTGATATGGTCTTGTGGTTAAGAAGCCCTTGATCCAGCTAAGTATGTTTCCACCAATCCCGAACTTATTAATATATTATGGTTTACCATGTTGAATGCACTAGACATGTCGAATTGGAGGAGAAGGATGTTTTTGCCTATTGCTATTTCCTGCTTGAATTTGGCTAGAAGAGTGAGAAATACTGTTTCAGTGCTGTGGAGGGGGCGAAAACCTGACTGTGATTCTTGTAATATTGAGAATTTGTTTATATAATCTGTAAGTTGTTTGGTTACCATGCTTTCCATCAGTTTGACCACCAACAGGATAGATGCTACTGGACAGTAGTTAGTGATTTCATTTGTTTTTTTCTTGGTATCTTTTAGTATCGGGGTGAGTAGGATATTGCATTTTCCTTAGGGAAGAGGCCTTTCTGAAGCATGTAATTTAGTTGGAATGTGAGGTCTGCTATGAAGCTGTCCGGGGTGGATTTCTTTAGGTAGCTGGGACAGGTATCAAGTTTACAGTGAGTGTTGGAGAACCTACTAATCGCCTGGGTAACTGTTTCAACGGTAAGGAGGGTAAAGTTTAACCAGGTCCGGTCTGCTGGGTGTTCTCCAATGGTTGGGTCCAACTCATTAAGGAAATTTTCAATGTCAGTGTTGTTCTGAGGTAGCGTGTTGTGTAGGTTTACAATTTTAACATTGAAGTACTTCGCAAGTTTGTCTGCAGATGGGATGTCTGTATTCATGGTGTGGTAGTGACCAAGTTGGTGTCTAGGAGTTTGTTCACGAGTTGGTATAATTTCTTCGTGTCTTTGTAATCTGTCCGTATTTTAGTTTTACAGTATGATCTTTTGGTTTGTCTTATTGCGTATTTGTATTCTGTCCCTATTTTAGTTTTACAGTATGATCTTTTGGTCTGTCTTATTGCGTATTTGTATTTTCTTTGTATTTGTTTCCATGTGTTGAGTGTATGTTCATCTTTTGTTTTACTCCATGCTCGTGTGAGTTTCCTGGATTGTGTTTTTAGCTTTTTCAGTTCATCGTTGAACCATGGTATCAAGTTATGCTTGCGTGAGGTTCTTGTTTGTAAGGGTGCAATTTCATTTAGTATGCTTTTGCATCTTTTATCCCATTCTATGAGGTAGTATATGGAGTCTGTTTGTGCTGTCCATTCGTTATTGTATATCAGTTGCCAGAATGTTTTCGTGTCTACTTGACTCTTGTGCTGTAGGATGTGTGTTCTTGTATTCGTTGTAGACCCTTCTTCCGCCAATGTAGGGATGTTTAGTTTGTAGTGGTTGGTTCAGGGTGTTTCTGTCAATTTAGTATTTTTTATTGTTAGGTTCTGGTCTGTTGAAAGTTTGTGTGAGATGAGGTTGAGTGTGTGCCCTTTGACGTGGGTTGCTTGCATTTGCAATATTCCAGTGTACACTTTTTTTTTCCTCTCAGTGAAGTTTAGACTAAATGGGTCATAACACATTTTTGTAACAAATTTCTGTATGTCTAAGATATCACAATGGTGTTAACACAGACAGACTTTTGTAGTTGATATAAATGTCCCATTAGTCCAGTGCCATTGCTCCCATGACCGGTATTGGATGGTCCCCCTGGATATGTGATGACGTTAAGAGCGAAACTCAGATCTGTGTTGGGTTTTAACAAATGGGGTGAAGTTCATGCAAGAAACGGGAAACACCCAAGAGGGAAAGAGAGCAACTGGTTTTGATTCTGAATGGTGGTATATCTGGAAGTTTTATTGTCGATGGAGAAATAATACACAGATGGTACACACAGGATTTGTTCAGTTAAAGCAAGACATCTTTTGTTGCTGGAGGATTGACAGGATTGTGAATTAAGAGAAGAACAATGAATAAGGACTAAATGTAGGGAAGTGGACTAATGGGACATTTATTTAAACTATAGGCGTCTGTTGGGCTCATTTTCGAAAGAGCCCAACGTCCTTCTCACAGGGTTGTCCAAATTGGTATAATTGAAAGCCGATTTTGGACGTCCCCAACTGCTTTCCGTCGCAGGGACAGCCAAAGTTCAAGGGCGCGTATCAGAGGTGTAGCGAAGGCGGGACATGGGCGTACCTAACACTAGGACGTCCTCGACTCATAATCGAAAGAAACAAGGACATCCCTCACGAACACTTGGACGACTTTATGGTTCTGTTTTTCTTACGACCAAGGCACAAAAAGGTGCCCGAAATGACCAGATGACCACCGGAGAGAATCGGGGATGACCTCCCATTACTCTCTCAGTGGTCACTAACTCCCCTACCCTCAAAAATCATCTTTCAAAATACTGATTGCCAGCCTCAGATGTCATACTCAGGTCCATCACAGCAGTATGCAGGTCCCTGGAGCAGTTTTAGTGGGTGCAGTGCACTTCAGGCAGGCAGACCCAGGCCCATCCTCCCCTACCTGTTACGTTTGTGGAGGAAACAGCGAGCCCTCCAAAACCCACCAGAAACCCACTGTACCCACATCTAGGTGCCCCCCTTCACCTGTAAGGGCTATCTGTGGTAGTGGTGTACAGTTGTGGGTTTTAGGGGTTTGGGGGGCTCAGCACACAAGGTAAGGGAGCTATATTTCTGAGAGCAATTTATGAAGTTCACTGCAGTGCCTCCTAGGGTACCCGGTTGGTCTCCTGGCATGTCAGGGGGACCAGTGCACTACAAATGCTGGCTCCTCCCATGACCAAATGGCTTGCATTTGGTCGTTTCTGAGATGGACGTTCTTGGTTTCCATTATCGCCGAAAATCAGAAACGACCAAGTCTAGGGATGACCATCTCAAAGGACGACCAAATTTCAGGATTTGGGCGTCCCTGACCGTATTATCGAAACAAAATATGGACGTCCATCTTGTTTTGAAAATACGGGTTTCCCCGCCCCTGGATGGGGGATGTTTTGCGAGGACGTCCCTTTCGATTATGCCCCTCTGTGTTAACATCATTGTGCTATCTTATAGTGAAGATTTATAGAAATTTGTTATAACAATGTGTTATGACCCATTTAGTCTTCACTGAGAGGAAAAAAGTGTGTATGTTGGCATATTGATTAAGTTATGAATACATCTGCAGGATATTGATGCGCACAGGCATACTGTAGCCTCTGGCGGGGCTGTCAAGAACGAATGTCCACGCTGTCTAAGGCTGTTGGTACCTAATTGTTAGACACAGGGTGGGTGGATGGGGGTCCTTTTCATTTTCTTTCTTTTCTTTATACAAAGAGAAAAATCAACAAGTAGGGCACTTCTCAGATGTCTGGTGTGGAACAAGGTTGTATTGGGACTATTGTTTTCCTGTCTACTGATTCATTGTATCTTTTGCTATATATGCAATGGTATTTTTTTTTTATCTTCAGTGATATGTTGTGTTTCACTTGTCAATAAAAAGATTTTCAAAAACAATGAGTACAACTTGACTGTATTATATTTTTGATATTTTTTTCTTGAATGTAAGCCACATTGAACCTGAGCTTATTCGGGATAATGTGGGCTACACATGCCAATAATAATAATAATTAACAACTGTGTGTGCTTGTTTAGTATGTAAGATTTTTTAGATAGGATAGTATGAATGAGAGCTGGTGAATGTGAATTAAGTTTTAGAATTTTAAAGTTTTGATATTGAATAAAAATTATATTTAGTATTGATGATCATATAGTTACTTGAAGTTTATTATATATATTTATTGGGATTTAGCTTGCTCATTTTCAGTAGTAGCACAGGGTGAGTTGCATTCAGGTGCACTAGGTATTTCCTTGTCCCTGGAGTATGTTTGTATCTGATGCAACCTGTAACTTAAAATTTCCCTTGGGCAATTTAGAGGCATGGCCTTATCTAGGCACGGTTATGGTTGTGTTGTACAGCTTCCACTTCTTAATTGCTCAGACTGTGCTCCAAGGATTTGTTCAGTGACTTTCAAATTCTTTCCCTTTGATCTGTGTCCTTTCACAACTTTGTGCTGGAGTTCTTTTGCCAGCTACTTGATAGTCATGGTTGGGTCTTTCTTTTGAAATATACTACCCAGCAGAGAGAGCCAACAAGAACTGCTCAGTTTATACTGTCATCATGTGAATAAGTATAATTTAACACAGGTGGAGCTAATTCACTTGGCATGTGCTTTTGAAGTCAATTGGTTACTCCAGAGCTTAACATATTTAGGAATGCTACAGAAGTACAAGGGGGTAGATTTGTATCCAAACAACTACTGTATTCTGGCCATAAGATAACAACAGATGAATATTTTGGAACAAGATACAGAATTTCTGTACCCAGTGTATAATAGCATTGATTTCAGTATAATTCTTTTCTGTCTATGGTGTTATCCTCTGGCCACTAGGGGATGCTGTTGGCTTATTTGGCATACTGACACATGTAGATTTCTGACCAGTGTGCCTGCAGGGCTAGCAAAGCCATGCAGCTGGGAGAGGCAAGCGGAGGGGCGAGATGGCAGGAAGATGAGACCACTGTTGTGAAGGGCTCAGCTCTCAGCTTTTGATGTAGGAAGTGGGCTTTGAGGAGGGTGTGAATATTCCAGGGTTGGGTCATGAGGTGGAAGAGAGATATGGGATCATGATGATAATGTGGTGGGAATACTGTAGTTAAACTGATGAGTGGAGTAGGAAGGCTGGGTACCCAAATACCCTCTGCTGAATTTCCAATGGTTTACAGCTAGTACTAGCAAATGGTATTATATTAATTTTGCCGTCAGCAGTTTAGAATTAGTTTTCAGGCACCATTCATCTGCATTGTAAATTTCCAGTTGTTCAAAGATGCAAAATGGGTGGGGAAAATATTTTTAATTTAGTACATCTGTTACTTATTATCTAATGCACTCTAGTTCAAATAAGGTGATTTTTTTTGTGTGTGTTAAACTCTTCCTACTCCTTTATATCCCATGCTTCAGACTTGCAATGAAAAAGAATAGGCCTTCTTTTTAATCTTGCCAGGCCCCTGTTTTTTATGTCTTAAGGGGAAAAAAGGTCAGTGGTGTTAACACTAAACAGCACAAACCAAATCGGAAAAATAGACTTCTAAAGGATACACTGGGCCCTTTCATGAGAAACAGAACATGAGATAGAAAAAGACCATATGTCTCCCCATCCAAACCAGCTGCTTAGCTCTACAATCCCTTCCTCTCCCCTCTCCTTCAAAGATCCTCTGTACTTGGCCCATGCTTTCTTTAATTCAGATGCTGCCCTCTACAGCAATTCCAGTGGGAGGGTGTTCTATGCATCTGCTACCAGGGGCAGACCGACCACTCAGGCAACTTTTCAGCGCCTGAGGTCCCAGAGCAGTTGGGGGCCCAGCATCCCCCTACATGATCCAGCATCCTCTCTATCTCCTCTCCACCTAGTTGGTTCGGCAGAGGTTAGCGGATGCCCCACGCTGGGGGTGGGGGAGGGAATAACCTTTTTGGAGAGAAGGTTGATGAGGTCACTGACCAAATCAAGAAGCACATTGATACCATCTCTTCTCTCTCCCGCTGGGCACCTTCTGCATCAGCCTCCTCAGCTAGGAGGTCTTTTGGCAAGTTGAGGAGGGGTGCCTACTACTCACCAGAGACTGCTCAGGCTCAACCCCAGCACGCTTGTTCTTGTCAACAGCGTGTGCTTAAGGCCCCTGCTGCTCCCCAGTCAAAGCAAGTGACGAGCTTTTGCGTGGCTCCGGCAGAACATAGCCAATGTCAAAGTCCGTGCTAGGCGACCTACTGGTTGGAGGGAGGCTGAAGTTTTTCTATGAAAAGTGGCTCCTTATAACATCCGACTGGTGGGTTCTCCAAATAGTCCGCCTCAGATATGCCCTAAATTGGCTTTGAAAATCTCCAGATTGCCCACTGAGAGGTCATTACTTCAGCTCTCAGCACAAGCAGATCCTTGCAGAGGAACTCTCCGTCCTTCTGAAGGCCATCCGGTTAAGCCTGTTCCAGAAGGGAAAGAAGGGCAGAGATTCTTTTCCAGGTACTTCTTTGTGCAAAAGAAGATGGGGGGATGCATCCCATACTAGACTTAAGGGCCCTGAACAAATTCCTGGTCAAAAAATTGTTCAGGATGGATTCCCTGGGCACTCTTCTTCCCATGATTCAGACATACGATTGGCTATGCTCTCTGGACTTAAAGGACGCATATACACACATCACGATACTTCCAACCAGTCAGAAGTATCTTCAGTTTCGACTGGGAATACACCACTTCCAGACCCTCGTGTTGCCTTTTGGCCTAGCATCAGCACCCAGGGTCTTTACCAAATGCCTAGCAGTAGTCGCAGTGGCACTACGCAGGCTGGGGGTGCATTTGTTCCGTTACCTTCACGATTTGCTGGTGAAGAGCACTTCAGAGGACGGTACTCGGGGTCCATAGGAGGACTATTCAGGAGCTGGAGCTACTAGGGTTCATTTTAAATTACCCTGTCCCATCTTCACTCTACCCAACAATTGGAATTCAGTGGAACCCTGCTCAGTACGCAGAAGGTTCAAGCCTTTCTTCGAGAACCGAGTGTGGACACTCTGGCTTCTCAGAGTCGAGCCTCTCAGCAGGTGACATCAGAAGATGTTGAGGTTGTTAGGCCATATAGCTTCCACAGTTTATGTGACACCTAGGACACGCCTTCACGTGAGATCAGCTCAGTGGTCCCTAGTCTCCCAATGGTGCCAAACTACGGGAGATCTAGAAGATGTCATCCAAGTGATTCCAGAGTTTGTTCATTCTCTTTTGTGGTGGACCATTTGATCCAGTTTGACTTTGGGATTCTCATTCCAAATTCCTCAGCCTCAAAAGGTTCTGATGATGGTTGCATCTCTCCTAGGTGCCTTGGAGGAGGGAGTTCTCCTAGAAGGAGAGTATCACCCTGGTGAAGTAGGAAGTACTGCTGTAGCCAGGACTTGCCCACCATGGGATGCACTGAGGATATGTCTTCAAGAACTGCCTAGTGGGAAAAGCTAGAACAGCTGTTATAGTTGGTAATTCGATCATTAGGCACATAGATAGCTGGGTGACTGGTGGACATGAGTATCGCCTGGCCACTTGCCTGCCTGGTGAGAAGGTGGCGGATCTGATGCGTCGCCTAGACAGGATCTTAGATAGTGCTGAGGAGGAGCCAACTGTCTTGGTACATGTGGGTACCAATGATATAGGAAAATATGGGAGGAAGGTTCTGGAAGCTAAATTTAGGCTCTTAAGTAGAAAGCTGAAGTCCAGATCCTCCAGGGTAGCATTTTCAGAAATGCTCCCCGTTCTATGCACAGGATCCAAAAGGCAGGCAGAGCTCCAAAGTCTCAATGCTTGGTTGAGATGATTGTGCAGGAATGAGGGATTTAGATTTGTTAGGAACTGGGTGACATTCTGGGAAAGGGGGAAACTTTTTTGAAAGGATAGTCTCCACCTTAACCAGGATGGAACCATAATGCTGGCACTAACTTTTAAAAAGGAGATAGAGCAGCTTTTAAACTAGAAGGGGGAGGGGGGAGAGCCGGCAGTTGCCCAAGAGTGCATGGTTGGGTGTAGAATATACTTGAAGGATACTATTGAAACAGGATATTTCGGGAATCTCAATGCTCAAAGTAAGCCAGGTGTGCTTAATGAGAGAGCAGGATAAAGGATGCACATTATCCCCTTCAACATCTAAGCAGTTTTTTGATCCAAGGAAAAAAACACAATCTGAAGTGCCTGTATACAAATGCTAGAAGCCTAAAAAATAAGATGGGAGAGTTAGAGTGTATAGCACTGAATGATGAGGTAGATATAATATGCATCTCAGAGACTTGGTGGAAAGAGGACAATCAATGGCACAGTATTGGGCTCATTTTCAAAAGAGAAAAATGTCGAAAAAGTAGCATGCGTCTTCATTTCGACGTTTTTCTCACAAAAACGTCCAAATCAGTATTTTTGAACCCTATTTTTACACATTTTTCTCTGAAGTTCGTCAGAAGTGCGTCCAAATCTCAAAGGAGAGTACCAGGGGTATGTTCAGGGCAGAACTTGGGCATCTACACTGACTACATAGCTTGTTACCTTTAGATTGTAAGCTCTCTTGAGCAGGGACCGTCCTTCCCCATGTTTAAACTTGTACAGCGCTGCGTAACCCTGGCAGCGCTATAGAAATGCTAAGTAGTAGTAGTAGTTCCTAAGACTTAGACGTTTTTCAGCCATAATGGAACAAATCAAACTGTCCAGGACTAAAACTTAGACATTTTGAGCTAAACCTGTTTTTGTAATGAATAAGGCACAAAAAGATGCCTTAAGTAACCAGATGACCACTGGAGGGAATCAGGAATGACCTCCCTTTATTCCCCTAGTGGTCAATAACCCCTCCCACCCCCCAAAAATGTAATGAAAAACATTGCCAGCATCTGTGCCACCCTCAGATGATATACTCAGGTCCATCAGAATAGTATGCAGGTCCCTGGAGTAGTCTAGTAGTAGATGCAGTGCACTGCAGACAGGTGGACCCAGGATACCTACCCCTACCTATTACACTTGTGGAGGACACTGTGAGCCCTCCAAAACTCACCAGAAATCCACTTTACCCACATATAGGTACCCCCTTCACCCGTAAGAGCTATAGTTGGGGGTAGTGGGTTTTGGGGAGGGCTTAGTAGACAAGGTAAGGGAGCAGTGGTGAAATGTGTACTTGGAAGCATTTTACAAAATCCACCACGGTGCCTCCTAGGGTGTACTATTGCTTTCCTGGGATGTCAGGGGAACCAGTCTACTAAAAATGCTGGCTCCTCCTACATCCCAGTGGTTTGATTTTGTGCGTTTTGCACTTGGACGTTTTTTTGTTTGAAAATGGACCAAAAAACAAAACGTCCAAATCACAAAACCTTGTATTTTCGAAAACAAAAGATAGATGTTTTTCTTTTTTGAAAATGACCTTCTTTACTATTAAGATTTTGGACGTTTTTTTGCAAAACGTCCAAAGTCGAACTTAGACATCATATCAAAAATGCCCCTCCATGTTAACAGGGTACAAATTGTATTGCAGTGATACGATCAAATTGGAGGGGGGGAGGGGTTGCGCTATATGTTAGAGAGAATTGAGTCAAATAAAATAAACATTCCACATAAAAAGGATAGCAGTGTGGTATCAGTATGGATAGAAATTCCATGTGTGAAGGGAAGGAGCATTCTTGTAGGACTGTACTACCATCTGCCAGGACAGAATGAACATACAGATGAAGAAATGTTTACAGAGATTAGGAAAACTGTCAGATTGGGCAACACGTTTGATATAACAGTTAAAGTGGAGGGCAACCACTGTAAACTCAAAAGTCCTGGATTTCAAACATACTGACTTTAGTAAAATGAGGGAATACCTGAAGAAAGAGCTGACGGGCTGGGAGGACATGAGAAGTGGAAAGGCAGTGGACCAGGCTGAAATATGGCTACTAACCTTTATGTAAGGAGAGTAAATAAAAGCAAGAGAAAAAGGAAACCAATATGGTTCTCCAAACAACTGGCTGAGAAAATAAAGGCAAAAGAGTTAGCATTCATGAAAAGAAGAGGAGCACAGAGAGGAATACTAGATGAAACTGAAAGAAGCCAGGAGAGAGAGATGTCTGTCAAATGCGCAAATGGAAGAACAAAAGGCTAGAAATATAAGAAGGGGCGACAAGAATTTTTTTAGATATATTAGTGAAAGGAGGAAGACTAAAAATGGAACTGCTATGTGGAGAATGATGAGGAAAAAGCAAACGTGCTAAACAAATACTTCTGTGTTCATGGAAGAAAATTCTAGAGAAGGACCACGATTGACTGGCAAAGGTACATATGAGAATGGAGTGGATATAGCACTGTTCACGGAAGAAAGTGTTATGAACAACTTGAAAAATTGAAGGTGGACAAAGCCATGGCACTATATGGTATCTATCCGAACATATTGAGGGAGCTCAGAGAGGTTCTTGCGGGTCCGCTTAAAGATTTGTTTAATAAATCCTTGGAGATGGGGAAGGTTCCTTGGGATTGGAGAAGAGTGGACGTGGTCTCTCTTCACAAAAGTGGTGATAGAGAAGAAGCTGGAAACTACTGACCAGTAAGCCTTACTTCGGTTATTGGAAAAGTAATGGAAGCGATGCTGAAGGAAAGGATCGTGAATTTCCTGGAATCCAATAGGTTACAAGATCCAAGACAACTTGGTTTTATCAAAGGTAAATCGTGCCAAATGAATCTGATTGAATTCTTTGACTAGGTGACCACAGAATTGGATCAAGGACATGCACTAGACCAGTGATGGCGAACCTATGGCAAGCGTGCCAGAGAGGGCACGCGCGCCGCCGGTCGCCTAACCCGAAACTTAGCCCTCCCACCCACCCGGCGTCAAGCATTCCTCCCTCCCTCCCACCCGGCACCAGCCCGCCCGGCCTCCATCCCTCCCTCCGAACCCGAAGAAATTTAAAAGTCTTCCCTTGTTCGAGTAGGCGGCGTCAGCATCAGCAGTAGCAGCAAAAAGCGTGCTGCTGGTTCGTCGCGTCTTCAGCCTTCCGTCTCTCAAGCTCTCTGGTCCCGCCCTCATTTCCTGTTAGGGCGGGACCAGAGAGCTTGAGAGACGGAAGGCTGAAGACGCGCCAAACCAGCAGCACGCTTTTCGCTGCTACTGCTGATGCTGACGCCGCCTACTCGGACAAGGGAAGACTTTTAAATTTCTTGGGGTTCGGAGGAAGGGAGGGATGGCGGGCTGGTGCCGGGTGGGAGAGAGGGAGGAATGCTTGACGCCGGGTGGGTGGGAGGGTGCCTTGGTGCACGCTGGGTGGGAGGGAGGGAGCGAGGCCTGGTGCTTGGGTGGGAGGGTGGGTGGCCTGCCTGCTTGCTTGCTGCTGCTGCTTGGGTGGGTGGGTGGGAGGGTGCCTTGGTGCACGCTGGGTGGGTGGCCTGGTGCTTGGGTGGGAGGGTGGGTGGCCTGCCTGCCTGCTTGCTTGCTGCTGCTGCTGCTGCTTGGGTGGGTGGGTGGGAGGGCTGGTGCTTGGGTGGGAGGGAGGGAGGCTTGGGTGGCCTGGTGCTTGGGTGGGAGTGCTGGGTGAGTGCATGGCCTGGTGCTGGGTGGGAGGGAGGGAGGCTTGGTGCTGGGTGGCCTGGTGCTGGGTGGGAGGGAGGCCTGCCGCTGGGAGGGCAGGGGGGAGAGGAGGGTGGCTGGAGGGGAGGGCAGGCCTGGTGCTGGGTGGGTGGCCTGGTGCTGGGTGGGAGTGATGGGTGGGTGCATGGCCTGGTGCTTGGGTGGGAGGGAGAGAGGCCTGCCTGGTGCTTGGGTGGGTGGGAGGGAGGGAGGGAGAGAGAGAGGCCTGCCTGGTGCTTAGGTGGGTGGGAGAGAGGCCTGCCTGGTGCTTGGGTGGATGTCCTGGTGCTTGGGTGGGAGTGCTGGGTGGGTGGATGGCCTGGTGCTGGGTGGGTGGGAGGGAGGCCGGCCTGGGTGCTTGGGTGGGAGGCCTGGTGCTTGGGTGGGAGTGCTGGGTGGGTGCATGGCCTGGTGCTGGGTGGGAGGGAGGGAGGCTTGATGCTGGGTGGCCTGGTGCTGGGTGGGAGGGAGGCCTGCCGCTGGGAGGGCAGGGGGGAGAGGAGGGTGGCTGGAGGGGAGGGCAGGGGGAGAGGAGGGTGGCTGGAGGGGAGAGGAGGGTGGCTGGACATTTGTGGCTGGAGGGGAGAGGAGGGTTGCTAGACATGGATGGAGGGCAAGAAATGAAGAAGAAAGGAGGAAAGTAAAGAAATAAATGGAAAGGAAGCCCTGGAAACAGAGTTAAGAGAACAGATAGCAGCAGAATCAGCGACTAGGACCCATATGGATAGAAAAATAAAATCACCAGACAACAAAGGTAGAAAAAAATCATTTTATTTTCATTTTAGTGTTTGGAATATGTCCAATTTGAGAATTTACATCTGCTGTCTTATTTTGCACTGGGTATACTGGAGCTGTAATAACTTACAGAAATGATTTGTAATGAAAGAAAATCATGTTATTTTTTTCTCCTATACTAGTATAATATTTTCAATGATGTTTGTTTATATACGCCAAGGCTGGTGTAAGGGGGTGTGGCTATCATGGGGTGGAGTCATATGTGGTGACCCCGCCCATAATGAGTACCGGCACTTCGCGATGAGTAATTAGATTTTGGGTTGCTGTTTGGGCACTCGGTCTCTGAAAGGTTCGCCATCACTGCACTAGACGTTATCTACTTAGATTTCAGCAAATCCTTTAACACGATTCCTCATAGGAGACTCTTGAATAAACTTGACAGACTGAAGTTAGGACCCAAAGTGGTGAACCGGATTAGGAACTGGTTGACAGGTGGATGCCAGAGGGTGGTGGTTAATGAAATTCACTTGGGGGAAGGCAAGGTGAGTAGTGGAATGCCTTAAGGATCGGTGCTGGGGCCGATTCTGTTCAATATATTTGTGAGCGACATTGCCGAAGGTTTAGAAGGTAAGGTCTGCCTGTTTTGCGGATGATACCAAGATTTGTAACAATGGACACTCTGGAGGGAGTGGAAAACACGAAAAAGGATCTGCAGAAGTTAGAAGAATAGTCTAATGTTTGGCAATTAAAATCCAATGCTAAGAAGTGCAACATGATGCACTTAGGGAGTAGAAATCCAAGGGAGACATACGTGCTAGGCAATGAGAGGCTGATATGCACTGACAGGGAGCTGGATCCTGGGGTGATAGTATCTGAGGATCTGAAGGTGACGAAATAGTGTGACAAGACAGAGGCTGTAGCCAGAAGGATGCTAGGCTGTATAGAAAGAGGTGTAACCAGCAGGTGTTGATACCTCTGTACAAGTCGTTGGTGAGGCCCCACCTGGAGTATTGTGTTCAGTTTTGGAGGCCGTATCTTGCTAAAGATGTAAGAAGACTTGAAGCTGGCCAGAGGAAGGCAACAAGAATGATATGGGGCTTTCGACAAAGGACATATGAGAAGAGACTTTAGGACCTGAATATGTATACCCTAGAGGAGAGGAGGGACAGGGGAGATATGATACAGACGTTTAAATACTTGAAAGGTATTAATATAGAAACAAATATTTTCCAGAGAAGGGAAAGTGGTAAAACTAGAGGACATGATTTGAGGTTGCAGGGTGGTAGACTTAGGAGTAATGCCAGAAAATTATTTTTCATAGAGAGGGTGGTGGATGCCTGGAATGACCTCCCGAGGGAGGTGGTGGAAAAAAAATGTGTCTGAATTCAAAAAGGTGTGGGATGAACACAGATGATCTTTAATTAGAAAATTAATGATATAAAAAACAAAACTTAAAGGCTTGCATATGTGTTTGCATGTCAAGTGGTGCTTAGATGGCGACTCTGGCTGCATCAAATAGACTAGTTTTGGGCTGGCTTGTACGGTCTGAGTCCTACATATGGCGATCTGGTTTAGGATGGGCTGGAGAGAGCTTCAGCTGAATCTCCAGTGCTTTGTAATGTGAGGACAGTGCCGGGCAGACTTTTACGGTCTTTGTCCCGCAAATGACAAGAAGGATTTGGATAGACTGGAGTGGGCTTTGACGGCAACTCCAATAGTTGGAACATAAGGACAGAGTCGAGCAGACTTCTGTGGTCTATGTACCAGAAACACCAAAGAAAGACCTTGATCAGGTATATAATATCACGTTCATTGTTGATTTTAAATCTTGAAATGATAATGAATGTGACTGTTGGGCAGACTGGATGGACCATTCAGGTCTTTATCTGTCATCACTTACTATGTTACCATAATGATAGGTGATTTAAATTGACAAAAAATCCCCCCTAAATTTTCACCCTCTTCTACTGTAATTCTGAAATAGCAAAGGAAACCAAAATTGTGAAGAAAAAAGACCTCAGACGACAAGAAGTCATGCCACAGCAACAAATATTAGTCCGAATAGGCACGCTCCTTCATAATCACAGGTCAGAAAAAAACTCCACTTAATAGAAGAAAACAACTTTTCAGCATTACAGTAGGTTAGTCTTCATATTACTGCCAAAGCAAGCAGTGGAGGTGAAAGTCTGTCTGTCTTTTCCCTTGATGACGCCCTTGTGGGAGAAACAGGGTGTCCCTGTTGGGATCAGTGTTTCCAGTGACTGCCAGATGAGTACTGTGATTTTTATATTTGACCGCTATCGCCATTTCTGAATTTGCTACTGCTGTTACTGAACGGCTGCTAGGGACATTATCACAAGACCTTTGGCAGTAATATGAACATTAACCTATTGTAATGCTGAAAAGCTGTTTTCTTCTATTAAGTGGAGTTTTTTTCTGACCTGTGATTATGAAGGAGCGTGCCTATTCGGACTAATATTTGTTGCTGTGGCATGACTTCTTGTCGTCTGAGGTCTTTTTTCTTCACAATTTTTGTTTCTTTTGCTGTTTCAGCATTACATTAGAAGAGAGTGGACTTTTTAGTTTTTTGGTTATATTACCACTCTTACCTGGTGTGAATATATCTTGGAGTCAATGATTTCAATTACCTCAATGTTAACTGGATAAATGTTACATCAGGGAGTGCCAGGAAGATAACATTTGTAGATGTAATACATGACTGCTTCTTGGAGCAACTGGTCCATGAACCGACTAGAGGGGGGGAGACACTTTGGATCTGATCCTTGGTGGCGTGCAGGGCATAGTGCAAAAGGTTGCAGTTTGGGTCCTCTGGGAAACAGTGATCATAACATGGTCAAGTTTGAGCTACTATTTGGGATGAACCCACAAAGGAAATCTACTGTAGCTGCATTTAATAAAAAGGGTAAAATGAGGAAAATGGTTGAAAAGAAACTAAAAGGATCAACTGCTAAGGTTAAGATACTAAATCGGGCATGGATGTTATTCAAAAATACCATATTGGAAGCCCAGACCAGATGCGTTCCATGTATTTGCAAAGGTGGAAAGAAGAGAGAATGACAGCCAGCATGGTTAAAAGGTAAAGTAAAAAAAGGCTATTACAGCCAAAAGATTGTCCTTCAAGGAATGAGAAAAGGATCCAAATGAAGAAACACGAGCACTGGTAAATCAGATGCAAAGCATTAATAAAGAAGGCTAAAAGAGAATATGAAGAGAAACTTGCCGCAGAGGCTAAAGTTCACAGTAACAACGTTTTAGATACATCAGAAGCAGAAAGCATGCAAAGGAATCCATGGGACCATTAGATCATGAAGCAGCAAAAGGGGCACTCAGGGAGGACAAGGCCATAGCCTTGTCTTTACAGAAGAAGATGTAAGAGATCTGCCTGTACCGGAAATGGTTTTCAAGGATGATGATGCAGAGGAACTGAAAGAAATCTTGGTGAACCTGGAAAATATATTGAGCCAAATTGACAAATTAAAGAGTAGTAAATCACCTGGACTGGATGGCATACATCCAAGGTACTGAAAGAACTCAAACATGAAATCGCTGATCTGCTGTTAGTAATATGTAGCCTGTCGTTAAATTCATCTGTAGTACCTGAAGATTGGAGTGTGGCCAATGTGACGCTGATTTTTAAAAAGGGTTCCAGGAGTGATCCGGGAAATTACAGACCTTTAAGCCTAACATCAGTGCCAGGTAAAATAGTGGAAACTATTATAAAGAATAAAATTACGGAACACATAGACAAACATGGTTTAATGGGACACTCCCCAATGTTGAAAAAGGAAAAAGAAAATATAATGTTTTCAAAACATCAAATGCCACAAGCAGATTTAAACAAGTAAAGCATGATGAAGCTGATAATTAGCGACTACTTATCCTACAGCTGTGCCAAGAAGTATATTTTGTAGAAAGCTGGTTCATGTTGTATGGAGTCCTCTGGCTTTGGAATCCACATTGGTTCAGGCCTAACCAGACCTCAGATCAGCAAAGGTGAGACAGCAGGAAAAGACCCCTATAGCTTCCAGAATCTCCCTTATTCCCTTAATAGCCTTGGATGTATCCCGTTCAGCCTATACACTTTCCGGCCGACATTCAGCGCTATTTAACCAGCTGGGAACTTCTCCTTGGCCAGTTAAATAGCACTTAACCAGCTAGCTACGAATATTCAGCACTTCGCCTAAGTTTAGCAGCCAAATCGTAACGCTTAAATAGGCAGTCCTAGCTTTGGCCGCTATAAACTTAACTGGCTAGTGCTGAATATTAACTTTGCCAGTTAAGTTTAAGCCGGCTACAAAAACAAATAATAATTTGTTTATTAATAATAAAAAACCCCGAACACATATTCAATGTCAGTCACCAAAAATAGCTTGGCATTGAATATCCGGGCTCAGCACCGATCAGCTGCCCTGCCTCCCACGGGCTGAATATCAGCCGGTTTGTCTAATTTAAGTTTACCAAATCTTTTGAAATGGACTTGAGATTGTCCATTCCTGTTTATATCCATTTTTATTGTCCTGTTGCTGACCCCTCTTCAAGTGAACACCTAACAGAAATATTTGTTAAGCAATTTCGCTTTTCCCTCATCAGCCTCTCCGAAGTCCTCTACTTCATTTTTGAGTCTTGTAATGCAGACTTTGCACTTCCTTCTATCAGTACCATACCTAAAAAGAACCCCCCCCCCTACCTCACTGTTTTAATGTTTCAGCTGTTTTCTTTCATTTGCAGCTTTGCTGTCCTGATTGCTTTACCAGCTTCTCTTAGCTCTGCCAGATATCGATGCCTGTCATCTACATTTTGTCACCCCTTATAATTTATGAATGCTATTTTTCCTTACCTTTTCAGCCACTTCTTTCAAAAGGTCTAGCGGACTTTATTTTTCCTTTTGCCTTTATTCACTTTTCTAACAAAAAGTTTGTTGCCATATCAGTTTTGCTTGTTGCTCTGCTGCTGCTGGACTTTCCTGTTCAGCTAATAACAGCCTAAGGTACTTGTCCATCTTAATGAAGTCTGTTTTCATAAAGCCTTGGACCCTTGCCTTTGAAAGAACCTTCTCCACTTGTGCTCTAAAACTGTCATCTGGCGATCAGCGGATCCCAGATAATCACCTATTACAATGTCAGAAACACTCTCATTCATAAGCACTAGGTCCAGTATCACCTCTACTTCATTTCTGAGTCTTGCAATGCTGACAAAATATTCCTGGGTGGGTTCTGTTACCAGTTTTCTTTGTAGAGCAGTGGTTCTCAACCAGTGTGTCACCAAGAGCTGGGAGGTGTGTCACAAAAAAATGTGATTAAGAGCACCCTTGTGCTTTTCTTAATGTGTGTGTCAGGTTGAGGAGAGTTGAGAACCATAAAGTCAAGTACTTAGTCTCCATAACTAGTCCCTACTCCTGTCATCAGCCCCAACTGGAAATGTTGCAGGCCTGGCACACCCTTCTCCACCACCCCAGCACATGCTACCATTACATCTGTATTTCTGTTGCATCACTGTCAGCAGCAGTGAAATGATATATAGGGTTTTTTTCATGGTTTAGCTACGAATTGTAGTGTTCAGTGTGTCATGCACGCAAACATTATTTGTTAGGTGTGTCACAACAGAAGAAAGGTTAAGAACCACTGCTGTAGAGGGTGCAAGATCTTCCTATTTCTGGATGGTATTATAGCTGAGATGTCCCAATCAATATCCGACAAAATGAAATCACCTAGCAATAGCGCTTCCCTTCTCATGGCAATATTCGGAATGTTTTCAGTTAAATCTCTCTCTCTTTATAATACTTAAGAAAGAGATCTGTATACTATATCAGTATAAACAGATTTCCCATTCATTCTTTGCAGATTACTAATTTTTTAATCCAGAAATGTTATTGATTTTTCTTATTTCAAGTAAAATACAAAATATAAATACACAAACAAACTAGATATAACAGTTGGAAAAAGCAGCTATGTAAGAACATTATAACTGTAAATCATTTTAGGAATTGGTTGAATTGGATGCATCAGTGTTATGAAGATAATTTTCAAGAGGAGACCAGATGAGACATTTATTCAGTAGGGCCCCCATTCTTTTTGCAATTGCAAGTTCAAGTTGTTGATGTTGTAAAACAGATTGCCACCACAATGTATATTGAGTAATTAGAATTCTTCCAATTAGAAATTATAAGCTTAAGTGCTATTGTATGGAAGATGTCAAAAATTTCTTTCTAGATTATTCTAGTAAGTCTTGCAATGATGTATGCCTCTTGGGGTTGTTGTAATTTCAGAAGCATGCTAAATTGACCAGGGTTTGGAGAGGGGTTAGAGTCCTCATGTTTCCTCAGCGTGTCATGCCCCATACTGACAATCCCTTCTGATACAGCTTGAAGTGGCACTTTGGTTTTCCTTCCGAAACATGTCAATATAGGTACCAGAAGATTTGTATCTTGCTGCAAACAGTAATATCTATAATAAGTGGTAAGGCTGCTTTAAGACTTAAGAAACAAAAAAATTTTTGGCTTATGATAAAAACTGAATTTGGGTTTTGTTTGGATTTTATATATTTAAAAAAAAATAATTTCATGTATGCTTCATGTTTTTCTTCTTTGCTTCCCATCTAGTTACGACCATGGCACTACGTACAACGCATTTGTGGGGAAGGGGCAGCTGATTGCGGGGATGGATAAAGCCCTGATTGGGATGTGTGTGAACGAGAGGCGATTGGTGACCATACCACCCAGCTTAGCCTATGGCAGTGAAGGCGTCTGTGAGTACAGGTTATAATTCCAGCCATGTTTGTGTCAATATCCATTGGATAAGAAAATCTGTCATGAGAAAATAAGTGATTAGAACTAGCAATACCAATACCAATATACAGCTTTTGTTACCCGCTATTCCCTGGATTCTTTATAGCACGCCTAGAGATCCGTCCTGAAATCAGGCATTTTTTAATTGACTTAACAAGCTAATTAGCATTGATAACGGCACTTAAGAAATATTGAGCTCTAATTTGCAATAATTAGAATTTATGCGCACAACTTGCTAAGCGTATTCTATAATGCAGTGTGCCTAACTTTTCTAATGTACACAGGCAAAAAGGGGCGTGGTTATAGGCAGGGAAATGGGCATTCCAAAATTTGCGCACGTAGTTATAGAATATGGCAAGGATTTACACCATGTTTTCGTTGGTGTAAATGGACTCGAGTAGTTTTAGGCACTGGGATATCAACTAAGTGTATTCTATATACCACGCCTAAATCTAGGCACTGGTTCTAGAATACGCTTAATCGGAAATGTTTTCCGCGTAGATTTTTTAGGTGCCATATATAGAATCCCCCCTCTTTATCTCCTACTAAGGGTTCAATGTGGATTACAACTTCAGTAGAAGTCATAAAATTTCACAACTATTATCAAAACAAATTTAATTCAAAAAGAATAAAAGAAAAAGATATCATGCAAAACTATTTCAATAAAATATTAAATATTAAGCATATCCAAACAAGAATGTTTATAATTTCTTACGAAAATGTAAATAATTTGTTTCAATCCTTATAACACAGGGTTCCAGAATGATGATGCAGCTAGGGAAAATAGAGGGGTAAGCTGCCTGGTATAACAAACCCCTCTAACAGAGGGGGGCCAAAGCAGCATCTTATTCCATAATCGAGAGGAAAGTAGTGGGAAAGACATAGAAACGCATTCAATCAGCATGGCAGGTGCAATTCCATATACCAGTGGTTCCCAACCTTTCTCTGGTCCTGGCACCCCTAGGCTACACATTTCCTCTGGGGTCTCCCCCCCCCCCCCCCCCCAACAGTGTTGAGTCCTACCTTTGCTTGCGGGGATGCTCAAGCCCCGCCAGCTGAAGAGGTCCACTGCCCAAGGCCTGAGCTCCATGCTGCTTATACAGCGAGCAAATCGGTGTCATGTTTCAGACACCGATACCTGCATCCCCACATATGCCCTCCTCCTCTTTCCCCTTTCCATCAGCCTCTGCCCTCCCTTTCTCCCCACTTTCATCCAACCTCTGCCCTCCCTCTCTCCCCACTTCTTTCCAGCCTCTGCCTCCTCTACCCCGTCCACCCAGCTTCTACCCTCTCTCTCTCCCTTTCCATCAGCCTAAGCCCCTTCTCTGTTTCTCCCCCCAATCCAGCATCTACCTCCGCTCTGTTTCTCCTTCCGCCCCACACACCCATCCCTACTACTGCTGCTTCTCTAGACCAAAAGCAGCAGCAAAGCAAGCTACAGCCACCTCAACTCAGGACTCTTCATTCACCTGGCTGCCGGCTATGCCCCGGAACAGGATACGACATCTGAGGGGGTAGAGCCGTCAGCTGCATATCTGGAGAGACTGGCCCTACAGTGGTTGCCACTTGTTTTGCTGCTGCCGCCGCTGCTCATCTAGAGAAGCAGCAGTAGCAGCGGGAAGGAGGTGGGAAAAATATGCCGCGGCATCCTGAGAGTTTGCTGTGGCGCACAGTTTGGGAACCACTGCCTTATGCAATCTGAAAAATCAGGCAAGATATTTTAAACAAGCAATCCTGTGCCTTGTAAAACTGCAGGTCTAATGTAGCAGTGGAAGCCTAGAGCATGACGACAGATAGAGGGCAAGGTCCAGGCTGTCCAATTTTTCGCTACCCACTACAAATTCATAGACCTTACCTAGTCTCTAGTTTTACTTCAATCACTGAACCATCTGGGCCAAAATAGCACTAGGCAGATATGCACTGAAGTCCAGACAGCACCAGCTATGTGACCTCTCTAGAGAAGTATGATTTCCAGATTAGTCTATTTGATTGCACAGAAATAAAGGTTAATAAGTAGCAACAACAACAAAAGAAATGCAAAATGTATAAGGCAGTACCTTTTTAATTGGACTGGCTAAATACACAGAAACAGAGAAAGTGACAGCCTATCTAGTCTTCCCATCCATACCATCTATTATCCTTGAATTCATTGTACTAATTTATTGACCTGTAGTTCGACTTATGATAATGTGCCAACCGATGTAAAACTGATGGTGGGTGGGGAGGAGGGAAGGGTTTCAGGCACCTGGTAAATTCCTAATTATAGGTGTGTATATTATCCTTGTCCTGCTGCTGTGTTTCATTTTGTTATGTTAAAAAATACTTTCCAAAATACAAATATAAACAATAAACATATTGTATATTTTGTATTTTAGAGTTTCTTTTACAAAGTGGTGCTACCAATTAGAATGCACTGAATATGAAGAAGACGCATTCAGTGCACCACTAATCGATAACACCGCTTCATAAAAGGAGCCCTTAGTTTTGATATGTAAACAACCAAACTTGAGTGGGTAAATCAGATAAACTAGACCCTTGATACTTGATGTTTTTAGACCAGAATTTATTCACATAGAAATAAGATCAGATGGCACGATACCCCTGTGTGGGGAGCACTTTTCAGAACTGGAGTATTGCATCAGTGACCTTATGACCTGAATAATCAGGAAACATTAAAACAATCTAGGAACATAAGACTTTTGAAGTTAAATTGGTAAGAAAGACACTTTGAAGCTGAGAAGAAAGGGCTTAAAGATCTGAACTTTCCAAAGCATTATATATCATAAAACTCTTATTACCTGTCACTTTCTGATCACCCATCCATCTCTCCTTCCCCTTACACCCTCAGACTATTGTGGAAATGTTTTCTGTGATTCATTTATATTTTTCTAGTATTTTGCCATGTGACCTGAGGGAAAGGGGTGTTAGCTCCAAAAATGTATTAAACTAGTCCAATTAAAGGTGGCACCTATAGATATATAAATAACTCATTAGTTTATTGAACTCCACTTTCTAGTGCTTCCTCCAGGTGAGGCTTGAGAGATATGAATTAGGCCAGCAGAGAAGGACCCTAAGGCTTCTCTTGTCTAAGAGGCAGATGCACTAAAGCTTAATGAGCCTTTAATGACCCTCCAACGAGGAAATTTTGATCCGTTGCATGCATCAAAGGGCTTTTACCGAGGAAGCTAGCAGCTAACGAAAACGAAATGGAGATGAGCAATTAGTGTAAAAACCCCATTGAAACGAGATGCACTAACCTTTTCCGATTGCCTTTACGCAGGAAAAAGGCAGGAAATCTAACGAGAGGTCTGTACCTCTCGTTAGGGCTGTCAGCTACAAGTTTAAAAGTGAAATGTATTTAAAAAAATAACTAGGGGGGCGAAAACACGCGTCAGGGGCGTCCTTTATTGACGCCCCAGGTCGCTGCTGCTCCCCTCTCCCTCAGCACCAAAAGAAAAAAAAAAAAAAAAAATTGGGAGGGGGCAAAGGCGCTCGTGAGGAGCGTCCTGTATGGTCGTCCTTGCCCCCCGCCTCGCACGAAAAAACTCAAATTTTAGCAGCCCCAGCCCCGGGCCGGCCCTCCTCCCTTCCTGTGTCTTCTCCCACACTAGCTCCGCCTCCCGCCATGCTCCGGTCCTGTGCCCCTACGTCAGAGGAGGGCGGCCCCAGGAAGAAAGAAGGGACGTCTGAGGAGGCCTTCTGACTCGCCGATCAGCTGTTCTTGCCCGTGCAGCAGAGGTGAGAGGCACTGCACGGGGCCAGTAAGGCAAAGGGGGGGTCGTTGGAGGGGGGGAGCGGCAGCCACGACCAAAGGGGGGGGGGCGGGGGCGGGGCACAGGACCAGAGCATGGCAGGAGGCGGAGCTAGTGTGGGAGAAGACACAGGAAGGGAGGAGGGCCGGCCTGGGGCTGCTAAAATTTGAGTTTTTTCGTGCGGGGTGGGGGGGGGTGGGGGTGGGAAACGGCGACCTCGGGCGGGGGGGGGCAAGGACGGCCATACAGGACGCTCCTCACGAGTGCCTTTGCCCCCCCCCACCCTTTTTTTATTTTTGTTTTGATTTGGGAGCCATGTGCTTGTGTTTTGGCTGTTTGTGGCATGCGCAGAGCAGCTAACATAACGATTGGTGCTCTGCGCATGCTTTAGGGCCGATTACCGACGTGTATTGTGATTCTTTGATACATTGTACTTTTCAGTACCGATCCGAGCATGTGTGACTTGTTGTTTTGGTGCATTCTTCGCTTTTTTAAAATCGTTAGGGACTTTAACGATTTAGATTTTTTAACGTTTGCTTGATGCATCTGCCTCTAAATTGCTTCCACTTACAATTCTATAGGATCCCCTTGCTATATGACTTTCCTTCCTTCTTTCAGCTAAGGATCCTCTGATTATCCTATGCCGCCTTGAATTATATCACTCCTTATTTGCTTGCACTTGGAGTCCATTGCTTGCATACACTAGCTTTGTGTGAAGAAATATTTCCTAATCTTACTGCTCACTCTATTCTGTGGAATCTCAGATCGTGATCTTTTGTTCTGTAATTGCCTTCCCATTGGCAAATTGTTATTTCTGATGTGTTATTTTTATCTTGTGAGGTATATGAAAGACCTACAAATACCTCACAAGATGTCTGGTCGATATTCGGCCTGCGGTGGTCAGTATTTTTATGTCCACTGCCATATGTATTCCTAGATATTCAATGCTGGGCCGGCATTAAATATCCGATTATATGTTGGCCACTAAAACTTGTGTGGTTAAGTGCAATATTTAGCCCTTAAGGGGGAGATTCTATATAAGGTGCCTACAAAATCTGCATGGATAACATTTCTGGCTATGTATTCTATAAGCGGCACCTAGATTTAGGCACATTATATAGAATACGCTTAATCGATATCCCAGCGCTTAAAACTATGCACCTCCATTTACACGGGTGAAAACGTGCTGTAAATTCCGGCACGTAGTTTTAGGTGCAGAGGGCCATATTCTATAACTATATGCGTAAATTTTGGAACGCCCATTTCCCTGCCCATAGCCATGCCCCTTTTTGCCTGTGGGTGTTAAAAGTTAGGTGCACTGCATTACAGAATCCGCTTAGCGAGTTGTGCGTGCAAATTCTAATTTTGCCAATTAGTGCTCATTATTGCTTGTTTAGTGCTATCGTTAACGCTAATTAGATTGTTAAGCCAATTAAGTTACGTGCGGTGTTATAGAATACACCTGGATTTTGGAGCGGATCTCTAGGAGCGCTATATAGAATCCAGGGGTAACTGCATAAGATAGGACTGCTTTT
Source organism: Microcaecilia unicolor (assembly GCF_901765095.1). NCBI lineage: Eukaryota > Metazoa > Chordata > Amphibia > Gymnophiona > Siphonopidae > Microcaecilia > Microcaecilia unicolor. Next base: position 219,231,597 of record NC_044031.1, read on the forward strand.
TATGTAGCCCAATTTATGCCGTTATCTTATGTGGTTAAGGGCTGAATATCGGCACTTAACTGCATAAGTGCCAACTCTTCCCCGGAACGCCCACAGGCTAGCTAGTTTTGGCTCGGGCACTAACTGATTAAGTGCTGCTGAATATTCGCAGTTAGCCATGGACGAGCAATTTAAACGGCCAGGAGTCTCTCTGGGCTGTTTGAATGTTTGGCAGTGTACGTATATAGGTTTTTGAGTCTCTTCTAGGTCTTTCATTGCAGAGGCTGCACAGGTTTGGAATCTGTTCTCTGGACTGCTGTTATGGTCTCTCATCAGGGGCAGAATTTCAAGTATCAGAGGGAGACAGTTGCTTAGGGGCAGTTACTCCACCATGACCCCCATATTAGGCTAGCGGGCTGACACTTCTTGAGAGGCTGACGCCTCTGTGCTTGCCACAATGTAAATTTGCTAGGGGATATCCTTCACTTGGGGGGGGGGGAGGATGCTGTCTTAGTGCCTGGGGGGAGGGGAGATGACCTCCAGAACTAGACACAGTACTTTCCATTTAGGTCTCAGCAATGATCTGTACAGAAGCATTAACATGGATTTGCTAAAGAGACATGACAAGTGTCAGGATTGCTGGATGTCAAGATTACTGGATTAATATGAAACCAGCTTGACATACTTAGATTAATATTAGACCAGCTTCTGATAACTCTCTCCCCCTCCCTCAGGAATCACTGAGGATGACATGGACCAAATGGTGCTGAGAGACCTGCTAGCCCTGGGTTGTCTTAATTACTCCTGATTAACATACCTTTTGTTCCATCTGGGAGCAGGGCTCCCTAAGAACAAAAGGTATGTTAATCTGTTCTTTCCTCAAAATATTTCTTTTTCCATTGCTCCCCAAGTACATGACATCCGCCTCCCTAAGAACACTTTGCTGTACAGTTGGTGCAGTCATACACCGCTGGTTTCTATCACCATTAATGAGACAACATATTCTGCACATCTGGTTACCAATGACTATTGACATTCCAGATTTTATTCCATACGCTGTACATCCACTCCTTCTGGGCATGGGAGAAGAGACTTTACACAACCTAATGAACTTTACTGAACTCCATGCCTATATGGACCATTTGAAAACAACGTCCACAGAAGTGAATCATACCATCACTTATGAGAATGGACAAATTAGACAAACTGTTCAAAATTTGGTACAAGACTCCCATGTCTCAGTATGGGAATTATTCTTTGGATATTCACCTACTGCTGATCACGTCTTTAATGTTTTAATTCACCCTATCATTATTGTAACTGGTGTACAAGTATTGCTATGCATTGGTATGATTTTCATGTGTTGTAAACTTAGACATATGTACAACTCTGTGCAAAGTTTAACCTATAAAATACCCTCACCCCTATAAGGCAGCTATATATATATACACACACACACACACACTACTTTCCTTCCCATCTGACATTTTTTTTAAACTACTTTCTTCCCAGCATTTACATTTTTAATCTGGCATGGTAATTTGGTTTTTTTTAACAGTCCCATCATCTACTTTGGAGCCACTCTAGACTAGCAGGTTAATTTGAGCTTTTTATAACGGCATCCTGGTACCTATAGGCTTTAACCTTCAAAATGCCTGCATCCCATATGCACTGTCCATTCTCCAAGACGGGTAAGGGGTGGCATATTGGGTTATCCCCACCCAATAATGATTGCCCCACCTAAGGCATGAGGCTTGGACTCATAAGGGGTCTTAAACATCTCACTAATAAGCAGGACAGTGGTGCTCTGCTTGTACCACTTCTCTCTCTGTCTCTCCCCCTACACCTACCCATCTCCAGCCACCAGAGCTCCGGCTCTGGCCCCCCTTTCTTCCCCAAAGCTTTCTCTCCCAGAGCACATGGCTTTGTTTTCTTAGGCCCTTCTCTCTTTTCCTTTCTCTCTGCACACATATACCTCTTGCAGCACAACCCCAAGGCTTCTCTCTTCCTCTGAACAAAGATCCTATCCTTTCTTTCTCTCTCTAAACACACACCCAGAGACAGCCTGTACCATTTACCTGTACTAAGTGCTGTGAACCTATACATATCTGCAAATATAATATACTTTATATATCCAAACTCGTGTGGATTGTGTATTCTTTGGGAACCTACTGCCTCTATGAACTCACTGCCTCTGTGAACTGGACCCCAGGACCAAACCTAGACAACGATTGCTGACAACAAGTACAGGAGTAGAGTACAAAATATCTTTTTCTTTTCTCAAAGTTTATTTTTCTGAGTGTTCATACACCAAAGAAAGGTTTACATAGAACAAAGGTTATTATATATGTGGCTATGGAGCTCATTTTCAAAAGAGAAAATTGTCCAAATGCACAAATCTGCATTTGGACATCTTTCTCACAAAAACATCCAAATTCGTATTTTCAAAACCAATTTTTAAACGTTTTTCTGTGAAGTCTGTCAGAAGTGCATTCAAATTACAAGGGAACTTGTCAGGGGCGTGTTAAGATTGGGATCTGGGCGTTCCTAACACCTGGACATTTTACAGCCATAATGAAACAAAATAAAACCACCCAGGACTAAAACTAAAATGTTTTGAGTTAGACCTGTTTTTATAACGAATAAGTCACAAAAGGTGCCCTAAATGACCAAATGACCTCTCCTTATTCCCCCAGTGGTCACTAAACCCCTCCCACCCCCCAAAAATGTGATTTAAAACATTACTTGCCAGCCTCAGATATTATACTTAGGTCCATTAGAACAGCATGTAGTGTAGTGCAGACAGGAGAACCCAGGCCCATACCTCCCCCTACCTGTTACACTTGTGGAGGAAACTGTGAACCCTCCAAAACTCACCAGAAACCCACTGTGCCCTTAGGTATATTTATTGTTCCCAGAGTCAATACCACCGGGGAGTGATCAGTCCATGAGTGTGGTTCAGTAGTTACTGCTTACAGATTACTTGCTATAACCCCATCCCCCAGCCTGAGGTCAATCCTGGAATATGTATTGTACTTAGGGGAGAAGTATGTGTAATCCCTCTCTTGACCATGATTCCAGCGCCAGAGGTCAACCAGCCCCCAGCGTGCCAGAAAGCTTTTAAGTATGGTTCTATCCCGCTTAGCATAGTACACCTGCCCTGTTGAATTATCTAGTGGCGGGTCTATTGTAAGATTAAAGTCACCCCCATCACTAATTGTCCCTGTGCATGGTGCTGTAAAACCCTCTCCAAATCTGCTAAGAAGGACCCTTGCCCCTCATTAGGTGCATACATTGATAACATAGTATATTGAGTGTTATATAGGGATGCTGAAACTAAGAGATATCTGCCCTCTTTATCAGATATAGTATTAAATATTTGCCATGGAAGAGCAGCTGAAAAGGCTATAAGGACCCCTTTTGTTTTTTGATTAGTTGCGTTGGAGGCAAATACAATAGTGGGAAACCGCTTGTGATTAACTAATTTTTCATGCTGCTGTTTCAAATGGGTCTCCTGAAGGAATATCACATCTGCCCTTAGGAGTAACATTTCTTTATACATTAATTTGCGTTTCATAGGCGAGTTAAGGCCACGAACATTCAGAGTAACACAATTGAACATAGTCATATGCCCCCTGTCATTTAGCAAGCCTAGTCAGCCACCACCAGATGCCATGTAGTTTCCCCCGTCCCCTCCAACCCCCCTCAATACCAACCCTGACACGTCAGTGGGAGAAGGAAGTGAGTCCCCGATCCATCTGCCAGTCAAATGTAGTTGAACCTCAACACTCGCCAAGATTTAACGCTTGTCACCATCTGGCCATCCTATGTAGTATAGCAAAGTTTCTAGAGCTGTTAGTCTCATTCTGGGCCTGATGGCAATGTAACTTGTCTTCCAGAGATCTGTCTCCTAAGGCGGCCCTTCCCTTGGGATACTGGATGCCATTTTGGCCTGCTTTGCTTCTTACTGCCAGGCTACTGAGGCTTCCCTGGTTGGTCAACTTAATCGCCAGTGGGTAAAAATTCTTGTGCTTCTTCCAGCGAGGCCACTCTGCATTGTTTGCCCTCCTTGTAGAACACTAGGGCAAAAGGGTGCTGCTACTTATACGGAATCCCCTCCTCTCTCAGTCGGTGGGTTAGAGGACGTAGTTCGTTCCGCCGTTTGAGGGTGGTAGTTGAAAGGTCATGGTAAATCTCTGTGGGGTAACTGTCCCACACTATAGGGCTAGCCGCCCTCGCTTTATGCATTACAGCTTCCTTCAATTTAAATTCATCAAAGCATACCACAATATCTTTAGTTACATTTGGTTTTCTCGTCCCCAAGGCTCGGTGAGCACATTCAATACGAATGGATGCAGGTGCACGGGGGTTATCAGGGTCAGAGAGCAAGTGGGCCGCAAGGTGCTGCACAACTTCTTTGCAATCTGAATACTCAGGTAACTCTGGCAGCCCACAAACCCTTATGTTGGAGCGACGGCTCCGATTTTCTAAATCTTCCACCTTATCTAGTAGGTACCTGGTTTCACTTTTTTGTTCCTCTAGCTGCTGTTCAAGCATGGTTAAAGACTCTGCGTGTTCTTCCAGGCCCACTTCCGTTTCAGCAATGCGATTACCCAGTTCCGCTATTTCTCCTCGGAGGTCTGCTCCCAGCGTTGCCATATCTTGGCGCATTGCCTTTAAATCTGATCTGATTTCTAGAAGCCAAATGCATAATGTGGTCCATGTTTCATGTTGTGGTAAAGGCACCTGTCCGAACTCACTGGGCACCGCAGTCTCCGGCGAGAGCTGTTGGTTCCCCACATCTCGGGCGCCATGTTCCTCGGGGTGCGTAGCTGGAGACATTGCATTCCGCTGAAATGCATACACTTGTAAATTGAGTGATTTCGCTTGCGAGGCAGTCATAATCCATGCAGCACTCCGTGCCCTCCAATCGAGAATGTGTCCCGCGTGATATAGTGTTGAGGATAGCTGTCTGGGGAGCTCCGTTTTCAAGCTGCCATTTGAGTCTGTGACGTCATTTCCTCCACGTTTTTTCTTTTTTGAAAATGACCTTCTTTCCTATTCAGATTTTGGACGTTTTTTGCAAAACATCCAAAGTCAGACTTAGACGTCAAAGCGAAAATGCCCTTCCATGTGTAAAAAAAAAGAAAACCAATTATTGAAGATATATAATCCCTCCTTCTTCTATGGCTGGGCAAAGTGATCTCAGCAAGGACCAAAAATACCATACTAGTCCAGTTTGGCTTATAAGAGGGAGTGTGTAAAAGCATTCCTTTCAAGGCAAAAAGGTTGTCTTAACCTTCTACATATTTTGATTTTACATAGTGTAAGTAGTTGATCTTTCAGCAGGCAGCAGCAGCTTTTCTTAGTTGGGGGAAGGAGGGTTGGCACAGGGGGGAAATGAGGAGGTATTCCTGTTCAAGTTTAATTAGTTCAGAACACTTGCAAAATTTGTAGATTGAGGTCCTTAGCTCATGCCAGTGCATCACAATAGCTAGTTGTGCCAGGGTACAACAGGAGCTCCTTCCAGTGGAAATTCATGCACAGAGCACACAGACTGTGTGCGTAAATAGAACGAGGAGGTTTGTGCTTCACCTGTGTTACACATATACGGATTCACAGGGGGATTGTTCAAGAGCAGGACAGGATGTAAGCAATATTTGTTGATTTTCTTTTTTCTCTTTGTTTTTTGCCTTGCTCCTGAAGCTGGTGTCATCCCTCCTGATGCGGTGCTTTACTTTGATGTTCTACTGATGGACATCTGGAATCCAGAAGATACGTTAATGGTTGAGACTTACCATACCCCCAGCAACTGCTCTCGCACAGTGCAGGTGTCCGATTTTGTGCGGTACCACTATAATGGGACACTGCTGGATGGGACGCTGTTTGACTCAAGGTATTTTCTTTTTTAATATAAGCCATTGTTATTGTTTTATGGTGAACTTGTGTAACACTATAACAAATTCTTTTCCAGTTTGTGTGTGTGTGTGTGTGTGTGGACTTATCACAGCTGTTTGAAGATGGCATCTATGCTATACTGAGTGGACTGTTGGTTATAAAAAAAAAAATTTATATATATATATAAAGTTTTGGATTGGCCAATATAGAATTTGGTGAATATTCGTCATTAATTGAAAGAACATTGATCATAAGATTTAGGTGTATGTAGCTAAAAAGTATACCAGTTTATAGCATGGTTACTGTTTGATTATATGCCCACTGTTATCCATGATGTTAACTGTATTTTGTTTGTGGGATAATTTTTAGGAATGCATATGATGTGTGAAGTGGAGTGAATGAAGTATGATGAAGAGTGTTTGGGTTGTAATGTGGATTTTATGATAAATATTTCACTTCATTATCCATTAACTTAGGTGTAATTTTTGAATAAAGATTTAATAGTAAATAAACAACGGTTGTTTTGGAAAGCGTATATATATATATAAATTGTTTTTTGATGACTAATTCGGCTACTGGATTCTCATGTTGATTGGAAAGGAATTTTTGAAAAAAATTGACAGTACAAGGCATGGACCGTTTCATATTTCTCTGAAGAAGAAGTGCTTGCACATGGGTACCCGGTCAAAATGGCCCCTGACAAAATAACCGACAAAAAAGCTCCAAACAAAAAAGATCCCGACATAATAGCCCCTGACATAACAGCCACTGTTAAAACGGCCTGCCCCACAATAGAGCCTTTGACAAATTAGCCCCCCGACAAAAGGGCCCGATCAGGCTACCCAGATTATGGCACTGCACTTTTTCCTTAATAATCTTATGTTGCCAAACAAGATAAGGTTGGGTAAGACTATGAAAATGATGACAATATTGGTTTTTTTTTTTTAATTAGCATGGGCTATTTTGTTACAAGGCTGTTTTGTTGGGGCTATTATGTCGGGGTGCTTTGCACATGTAATGTAAGTTATAAATGCTCCTCCCTACTGTGCATTAGTAACCTAGCACTCACACTTCTTTACTTGTTTCTGATATGCCTCGATCCTCTCTTTGGCTAAGTTCAAATATAGTGTATGAGCCATGAGCTGAGAATGGTCTCTTTTTTTTGTTCTTTTCACTGAGACAGAGAACCTATGCAGCGAGGGAGGTTTACCATTTTACCACCTGAACCCACTAGAGACCTGAACTCCCTAGACTTGGTCAGACTGTTGGGGGGGTGGGGGTGGGGGTTATATATCTCTCTCTATGAAGAATAAAACTCCTTGTCCTGTGAAATCAAATTATGCCTTTCCTTTCACTTCTCCCAATTTTGCTCTGAATGGCTCTGTTGATACTTTGCTGGTTTATTGCTGCCACTGGCTGTCGTTCAAGGAGCGCCTCAGTTGTGTTCCTTATAGTTCTCTGTTTATCCAGTGTGATTCTGGAATCCTGTTTTCATTTTTTACTGCCCAACTCACCTTTTGCCAAATCAAAGAAAAGAGCAAACTTCTCATGCACAGATTACATCACTCAATTTGCCAAGAGCTAGGGAGTTGCTGTTTTTCATTAGGAGAGCCAAAATGTTTGATTACAAGCAAATAGCTCTTTAAATACTTGGAATAATTGGAATTTCAAATCCAGAGAATCAGAACGATTGTAATGAAGCAGAGGAACAGACCAGAGTTCATAAAGAGAGAGGTACTAGTTAACCGAGTATCATAGGAGGATGCAGGGCTTGGCTCATAGGAAGTGGCACAGAGTTACAGAGCCTTTTGCTTCTAGGTGGCTGGTTCAAATCCAGCTGGACCAGTGATGTAGCCAGAAGGCAATTTTTGGGTGGGCCAACAGGTTGGATGGGTAGGCACTAGGGTTCAAACAACCAATTCTTCGATGGATCTTATTACCCTACTAGTAAAAAAGGCCCGTTTCTGACACAAATGAAATGGGCGCTAGCAAGGTTTTCCTCGGAGTGTGTATGTTTCAGAGAGTGTGTGTGAGAGTGACTGTGTGAGAGAGAGTGAATCTGCGAGTGTATGTGTGTGTGACAGAGTGAGACTGGGTGCAAGTGTGTCTGTGAGAGAGGGTGTGTATGCCTGGGGCCCCTCCCTCCCACCCAGTTCCAGTGTCCCCCCTTCCTCCGTGTTCCAGGGTCGTCATCCCCCCTCCCTCCCTCCGAATTCCAGGGTCGTCCCCCCGTTTCTTTTTTTTTTTTTTTTTAGTTTTTGTACAAGTGGTGCATTCCCCTCCTCCTCCCCTCTCGTCCCCTCCTCCAAGTTCCAGACCCCCCTCCCTCCCTCTGAATTCCAGACCCCCCCCTCCGAGTTCCAGACCCCTCCCTCCCTCCCGCTCTCCGAGTTCCAGACCCCACCTCCCTGCCTCCCTCCCTCCCTCTGGTTTGCAGACCCCCCTTCCTCCGATTTCCCGACCCCCCCTCGGAGTTCCTGACCCCTGGACCCCCCTGCCGTGACCCTCTCAAGCCCCCCTTCCTGCCGCCAACCCTCCGGGCTTTGGAGCCCATCTGTGAAGAAAGTTACGGACACAGGCAGGCAGACGCATAGAACGTTGGAGGTGAGAATTATTATATAGGACGCGTCATAATGGGTCTAGTGACATCAGCTAGGGCTTCGGAGCCCATCTGTGAAGAAAGTTATGGACACAGGCAGGCAGACGCATAGAATGTTGGAGGTGAGAATTATTATATAGGATATACATGCAGTAGAGTACCTCTATAAATCTTATATGGTATCTTAGTATAAACCTTTAACTCTTCTCTGTGTTTGTATAAAGCCATAGCGAAATGGGTCCCCGTAGGGACCTCTACCCAGGAGTTCACAGCGTTGATACATAAAAAAACAGCTGACGATCATTTCAAGCCATTTAGAAGCTAAGTAACGTTTTACTATGTACAGTTGTTGAATGATATTTATTGTTAAATAAAAAATACCTGTTTTTTTTTTTTGGTTATTCAACAACGGTGGAAAGAAAGTTTTTAGATCAATGATGACTTGTTTGACCGATCACATACATAGGAAATAACTAATTCCAGGAATGTGGTTTAAGATCTAAATGAGTTCTTTTCCTCCTAATTTTTATTTTTACATTTAGATCAAGAAAACACAGAGAAGAGTTAAAGGTTTATAGTAAGATACCATATAAGATTTATATAGACACTAGGGTTGCCAACTTTTTGAAAGAGAAAAAAACAATAACTGATGTACCCATATCCTGCCCTTGCCCCTTCCATTCTGCCTGCACCTTTTAGCCCTACTGCAATAACTTCAGTGAAGTTAACAGACTTAAAGGAGGAACAATGTCAACTGCATTTCCCTTTCAAGATGGGTGAAGGAAAGTATTAATTTTGTTGGGGGCTATCAGGAAAAACAAAGTCACCAGAAAACAAAGGTAGAAAAAAAATCATTTTATTTTCATTTTGGTGTTTGGAATATGTCCAATTTGAGAATTTACATCTGCTGTCTTATTTTGCACTGGGTATACTGGAGCTGTAACAGCTTACAGAAATTATTTGTAATGAAAAAAAAAATCACATTATTTTTTTTCTCCTATACTAGTATAATATTTTCAATGATGTCTGTTTATATGTGCCATGGCTGGTATAAGGGGTGTGGCTAATGTGGGTGTGGCTATCATAGGGGTGAAGCCATATGTGGTGACCCCGTTCATAATGAGTACTGGCACCTTTTTTTCTACAAAAAAAGCACTGACTTTAACACTCTTATTTTGTATTGTGATCCCTCCAAGAACACTTAAAACCTACTGTTCCTAACTTGTACATCACTACTAAGGTCCTCAGATATACAGGTGTCTCCTATTTTATAGGTACAGCTGGTAGTTTTGGGGTTTTGAAAGGCTCAGAATTTCCACCATAAGTGTACTAGTTAAGAGTGGGATATGGACTGTGTTTCGAGTTTTGAAAATCGCAATTTGGCAGTTTCCTGTGAAAAATGTCCATCTGGCACTTTGTGTCACTTTTGAGATATTTTCCTCTTTGGAAAATGAGCGCCTTTTTAGCCAAGAAAGGACATTTTGGCACATCTGGTGAAGTTGTAAATTGTGAACTTTTGGAGAGAAGTGGGTACTGAACTGAATAAATTATCGGGACAGCACTTGAGAGTAGAACCTAAATTGCCTTTTCCTAGGGTTACTGCCGCATGAATAATATCACAAAGTACTTTTTCTTGGAGAGGGTGGTAGATATCTGGAATGCCCTCTTGTGGCAACTGGTGGAGATGAAAACAAAGGAATTTAAAAAAATGTGTGGGATAAACACAAAGGAATCCTGTATAGAAGACATAGAACCAAACAAACGTAGCGGTAATTAAATGGTAACACCAGTAATTGGGAAGCAAAGCCAGTGCTGGGCAGTCTGTTTTGCAGTGTGTGCCCTGATCATGGCTAGACAGATTCAGTTTCAGTAACAGGAGAACAAGACCAGTGCTGGGCAGACTTGACACTCCTTTTAATGAAACTGAGCGTGAGGGGAAGAGAGAGCAGGGCAGGCAATGTGGCGGCGCCGGAGACCAACGCTGGATGAAGTCTTCAGCTGGCGGGGGTTGGGAAAGGGGGGCCCAGGCCCCTGTGGCCCCACCTACCTATGCCACTGCCATACAGGTGTTTATCTGCCATCATCTGTTATGTTGCTGTAAACTTAGCAAAGGGAGAAGACTGGTTAAATGGAGTATTATTATTTATTTATTGCATTTGTATCCCACATTTTCCCACCTCTTTGCAGGCTCAATGTGGCTTACAATACAACATGAATGGTGGAAATACATAATAAAATAGACAGTATTACAGAAAGATCTTGGGTAACATGATAAAGATAAAACATGATAGTAGTGTAACAAGCAAATATTGTAAGACAATTCTGGATATCTGTGTAGGAGTTCACATTTTTTGATTATGGCAGTGCGCAATGTCATTAAAGAAGGCATGAAGTCCAAGAGTAAAATAGTCACTTTTATTTATTAGTAGCAGATGAAGGTGAAAACTGTCACTAGGATATACAGCAGCACCTGGAGAAGCAAAACTCGACATGGCCTTGTTTCGGCAGAAGTGCCTGTATCAGGAGACCAATAAGCTACAGCAAATAAAATAAGACATCAAATCAATTCATCTTGTAAAATACATCATTATATATAGCCCACAGGAAGTAGATTTTACAGTATAATGACCAACAATATAGAGTTGGGGTGATAATTATATCTAGACAATGCATGTATATTACATTTTTATCATTTTTTTTACTTAATTTTCATTTGGTGTACTTACTTTTCTGCTTCTAATGTGTTGAATTCTGGTTTTAGTACCTTTTTTTTTTAATTCTGAATTGCGCCAGAGCTGTCAATCTCTGTTTTTTCTGTGGGATGGGCAGAGGAGCTTATTTTTTAAAAATGCTCTAACAAATCTAGGATAGCTGTCAGTGGTTCCCAAACCTGGCACCCCAGCCAGTCAGGTTTTCAGGATATCCACAGTGAATATTCATGAGAGACATTTGCATTCAGTGGAGGCAGTGCATGCAAATCTCTTTCATGAATATTCAGTGTGAATATCCTGAAAACCTGTCTGGCTGGGGTGCCTCCAGGACCAGGTTTGGGAACCACTGGCTGTAATTCAGGGCCCTGTTTACAAAGGCATGCTAGCATTTTTAGCGCGTGCTAAAAACGCGACCACGCCTTTGTAAACAGGGCCCTCAGTGCTTACAAATCCCACTGTTTTGTTTTCAGGTTTCATATCCATGCTTGTTTTATTATTATCCTTTTTTCTTTGCTTTAACAGCCACACACGGATGAGAACCTATGATACGTATGTAGGGATTGGCTGGCTGATCCCTGGCATGGACAAGGGCCTGCTGGGAATGTGTGTGGGAGAAAAGCGCATCATTACCGTACCACCTTTCCTTGCTTACGGAGAAGACGGAGATGGTAATTCTTGCCGGCTATTGTATAGGTGCATCTATTCCTAGATGCACACTAAGCATGCAAATGTGCGTTTTAAAGTTCTGACATTCCTGTTATGGATGTGCTTTTTTGGTTTGGTTAATTTTGTTTATTTTTAGGAGTAATTAGATTGTAAGCTCTGTTGAGCAGGGACTGTCTTCATACTCAAGTGTACAGCGCTGCGTACATCTAGTAGCGCTATAGAAATGATAAGTAGTAGTAGATGTTATTTTTCATAGCCTGTGCTAACAGGAAATGTGGTGTGCTATATTATCATGTGTTATTTTGTGTTACTGTGTGCTATTTCTTTCTAGCAGTGTTAAAATGGAATAAAATTCACCAAAGGGGGGAAAAAAGAAATGAAAATAAACGGGAGAAAAAAAGGAGCAAACTAAACAAAAATAAATGGAAAGTTTTGGAGGTTTTTTTCCCTGCACACCTCTAACTCTAGCTGTGTGGTGCCGTGGAGAATTTGACTCCCTTGCATTGGTGCTGGTTGTGACTTCTTCACTTCCAACATAACTCACAGGAACTGAGGTGTGCAGCCGGTCAAATATTGATGGGGCAGGACGCTGCCACTGCTCTGGAGCCCTGCAGTCTACAAGGTGAACAGGAGGGAAGCGATAGTGCTCTGGAGTGGGGAACAGGAACTTTGCAGCCCCAGGAATTTGGCATGCTACAAAGAAGCGTGGGATTTAGGATGCATGTTTATCATATTTTGAAAGGAGCTGTACGTTGTGGCCCACATTACCAAGGACTGTTTCTGGCTAATTGGGTTTTAAAGGGTGGGGCCTGATGAGGGAAAACTCTCCAATAGCCATGAAAGATAGATTCTACTGCTTCTGCTTAGGACCTCCTTCCCTTCAAAAAATGGTCAGATGATGGTTTGGGAGAGGTTCAAAACTCTGCTGCCCGTCTCATCTTCCGCCAGGGTCACTTTACTCATACTACCCCTCTCCTCAAGACCCTTCACTGGCTCCCTATCCGTTTTCGCATCCTGTTCAAACTTCTTCTACTAACCTATAAATGTACTCACTCTGCTGCTCCCCAGTATCTCTCCACACTCGTCCTTCCCTACACCCCTTCCCGTGCACTCCGCTCCATGGATAAATCCTTCTTATCTGTTCCCTTCTCCACTACTGCCAACTCCAGACTTCGCGCCTTCTGTCTCGCTGCACCCTACGCCTGGAATAAACTTCCTGAGCCCCTACGTCTTGCCTCATCCTTGGCCACCTTTAAATCTAGACTGAAAGCCCACCTCTTTAACATTGCTTTTAACTCGTAACCACTTGTAACCACTCGCCTCTACCTACCCTCCTCTCTTCCTTCCCGTTCACATTAATTGATTTGATTTGCTTACTTTATTTTTTTTTGTCTATTAGATTGTAAGCTCTTTGAGCAGGGACTGTCTTTCTTCTATGTTTGTGCAGCGCTGCGTATGCCTTGTAGCGCTATAGAAATGCTAAATATTAGTAGTAGTAGTAGTAGTAGTGCTGAAACTTCAAGTATGATGAAAAGTGAGCCAGGACAAAAAAAAAAAAAACTTTATCCGAGTTTTTTTTAGCCTAGCAAGTGGTCACTGGAGATGCTGACTTCTCGCTGCACAATCTGCAACTTTGATCTCAAGATACATCTGGTGGAAAGGAGTGAAGAGTAGGGCTGTACCGAATATTTGTTTTCAAACCGATTCAGCCCTGAATACTTTATTCATATTAGTCTGAATAGTGATTTAAATTTGAATACAAATAATCCTGGCCTCTACTGTATGCACAATCCCTCCCGCCACCAAATCGTGAATAGGTTCCTAAATCCAATCAACATTTACTTTTAGATGGCTATTTCATTTGTTATTTGTTTAGGCGTTGCCTTCAGATATCAAAATTCTGCTAAACCCTACTAAAATAAACACTTGATTTCATGTTGTTTCTTTTATTATTTGCTTTTCTATTTCATCAATTGTGCTCCATGAGACGTCTATTTGACCATGGTAACTTTCTTGCTCTTATTCTTTCTGTCTTCATATCAAGGCTATACTATTGCAATATTGTTTATGCTGGTCTTGCACGTTCAACGTTGAAAAAACTTTAAATATTACAAAATATGGCTCTCAGACTACTCTGTCATGCTGGCCACTTTGATCATAATACTCACCTATTTAAAAACATCACCGATTGCGTATAGAACAGAGAATTGTTTACAAGGTACTGATCTTCACCTTTTAAGGCGTTTAGAACAGGTTTTCCAGCTTATTTATCATCACTTACAATTCCCTACTCACCTAGTCGGGTCTTGCGTTCTTTAGATGACCAGTGCTTGGTACTCCCAGGACCTAAGGTCGCACAACTTGAAATAACTAGATGCAGCGCTTTTTACTTTTTATCTACCTTTTTCTTGGAATAACCTCCCATTGTCTATCAGTGGGGAGCTTTGTTTCAAAAATGTTAAATCCTCAATTGAGGGCTCGATTCACTAAAGTCCCCGTTAAAAACTGTATGCATTTAGATCCTTGGTGGAACTTACCGATTTGGAAATAGCAAGCGATGCTCAAAGGAAGTCTCATACAAATGAGGTACATGCAATTTCAGCAAGCAGCTTAGTAGGGAAAGCACTTAGAACCAGGGGCGTAGCCAGACTTCGGCGGGAGGGGGGGTCCAGAGCCCGAGGCCCCCGTGGCCCCATGTAGCTATGCCCCTGCTTAGAACATGCATAAAATAGTCTCTTGGTAAGTGTCCCTGCTCTGCTCATGTGCTTGGGCTGGTGTACTCTCGTTTCCTCTGCAGTACTTGCTGGTCCACTGTCACCCTGTTTTCTTTCCCTTGCAGTGCTCTGGTGCTGGCTGCACCTTCCTCCTGCAGCTTACTTGCCTTCCCTCTGCCCCTGATGATTTTACTTAGCAATCCTCCTTGCTGAGACCCCCCCCCCCCTCCCCAGCTGACATCATAAAGGCTTTCCTCAGCCAGTTGGCTGTCTGCTTGTTTCTCCACCTCCCAGCTGACATCATATCTGATATAACGGGCTTTCCCCAGCCGATTGGCTGTCTGCTCTTTTCTCTGCCCCCCCCACCATATGACATCATAGAGGCTTTCCCAAGCTGATTGGCTGTCTGCCCCCCCCCCCCCCAAACTAACATCATAGTTGATGTCACAGGGACTTTCTCCAGCAGATTGACCGCTTGTTTCTTCACCCCTAAGCTCTTCTCTGCTCTATGACACTGCTTGCTATTGAAAAAAATCTCCCTCCAGCTGTTTCTCTGCCCCTCTAAGCTGTTCTCTGCTCTCTGATAACCTTTACTATTGAAAAATGCAAGCAGACTGCTTCTCCGAGAAGTCTCCCTCACACAATGACAGCTCCAGACCTGACAGAAAATTTTGTATGTTAAAGGTAGGCGGTCCTTTCTGTGCATCACTCAGAAATGTCTGCTCATCGCTTGGATTGCTCATTTTAATATTAATCAGCTGTTTTGTAATTCATATGTATGGGATTATCGTTAGCTGCTACCCTGAACGGTAAAGACCACACAGACCCTCTTTGTGCATTAGACGCTGAAAACCGTGATCACTAGACTGGCTAGAACCAGTTTAAATCAGATATTGCTAGCATGGTAAGCTTTGAGCATTGGCTCCGAAGACTTGGCTATTCCATCAAGCGTATAGCAATGGTTAGGACCAGGGTCTCCCTCTATGGCCACTGTATTCTACTCTGTTTTTTTTTAATTCCTTTTATTTTGTCTTGTTGAGTATGTATGGTTTTCTTTCCTATTTTATAATATGGAGTTCCTTTCAATGCTTTTATTAGATAGTAACATACATAGTAACATAGTAGATGACGGCAGAAAAAGACCTGCACGGTCCATCTAGTCTGCCCAACAAGATAAACTCATATGTGCTACTTCTTGTGTATACCTTACCTTGATTTGTGTCTGCCATTTCATGGCACAGACCGTAGAAGTCATGCCCAGCACTAGCCCCACATCCCAAACACCAGCCCCGCCTCCCAATCTCGGTTAAGCTTCTGAGGATCTGTTCCTTCTGAACAGGATTCCTTTATGTTTATCCCACACATGCTTGAATTCCGCTACCGTTTTCATCTCCACCACCTCCCGCGGGAGGGCATTCCAAGTATCTATCACTCTCTCCGTGAAAAAATACTTCCTGACATTTTTTGTATACTGCTCGGTTCTGTGAGTCACTATGAGCAGTATAGTAAATTTCATTGAACTATAACCATAAAACAAGGACTGGGAAACATGTCTAGAGGTACCTTTTTACAGTCCGGCTGGCTAAGTGCTGCAATCAGCACTGAGCCCAGATATTCAATGCCGGGCTGTTTCCAGTGACCAGCATTGAATATCCTTTTTTTTTTTTTTAACCAGCTTAAACTAAACTGGCCAAGTTAATATTCAGCAGTGGCCGGTTAAGTGTATAGCGGCCAAAGATAGGATTTTGGCTGCTAAACTTAGCCGGCGAAGCACTGAATATTTGCAACTAGCTGGTTAGCCACTGTGTGCTAAACGCTAATATTCAGCAGATATAACTAGCTATCTCATGTTAGTGCTTAGCCAGCTAAGTGCTATTTAACTGACCAGGAACCGTTCCTGGCTGGTTAAATGGTGCCGAATGTCAGCCAGATTGAGTATTGATTGAGTGATCCAAATTACTATGTATGCTTTCTATTCCTCCTCAGGCAGGGGCATCCCTTCTCAGGCTTCACTGGTCTTTGATGTAGCCCTAGTCGATCTTCACAACCCAAAAGATGGTATCATGATTGAGAGACAGTTTGTCCCTGAATCCTGTGAGCGTGTTAGCCAATCTGGAGACTTCATGCGATACCATTATAATGGGACATTTCTGGATGGATCTTTATTTGACTCCAGGTGACTTGACTGCTGAAGTTTACAAAATTGCTTAAAGTGGGCATTTTTATATCATACAGGACATTTGTATGGCGTACACAACTTTCCTGTAAAAATCTTATACAGCAAGGCATAAGTGCATTTTAACAGGCCAGGATAAGAGTAAACACTTGGCAGGAAGGGGGTGAAATGAGTCTAAAAAAGAAGGAAACCACTCTTAGATGCGGCCATTATGTTGTAAATTACATAAGTACATAGTGTTGCCATACTGGGGCAGACCGAAAGTCTATCAAGCCCAGCGTCTTGTTTCCAACCGTGGCCAATCCAGGTTACAGGTACCAAGCAAGATCCCAAAACAGTACAGTACATTTTATGCTACTTATCCTAGAATTAAGCAGTGGATTTTCCCCCAAGTCCATCTTAATGGCTGTTGGACTTTTCTTTTAGGAAGCTATCCAAACCTTTTGCTGCAGCTTAGTAAAAGGACCCCCGAGTATTCTGTAATTTATTTTATTTATTTATTTAGATTTTGCACACACCTTTTCAGTAGTAGCTCAAGGTGAGTTACATTCAGGTCCACTGGCACTGGCAGTTAATGCATAAGTGCGTTTACAGAACAGGTGCACTACCCGCTTAAGCTTGGTGCCTAAATGGTGGAGCCCCGTTAATTGAATTGCCTTCATGTAGTGAAGCTGTGAGATGTCCTTTTTAGCATGTTTATGAAAATTCACACTTATGAATCGGTCTTTCTGTCCATGCATTCATGACATCTGAGGTTAAAGGTCCAATGTAGTGGTGTGTGCAAACAAACTGAAGACATTCGTGATGTGTGATCATGGCGTGAAAGACTGGGGACTGCTGCCAGCGTAGCTGGGCTACAGAATACTGGGCATGCTCTACTTCTGAGAGCAAACATCTGGCACAAAATACCACTCAGAAAAGAGACCACAGTGGATCTGAATAAAGCAAGTCACACTCTAAATGGAATGTTGTGCTTCCACCAGGAAAATAATGTATTAAATAAAATATAGTCAATAAGATATGGGGGGAAAAGACCTAAAAAAACGGATCAGCAGGCTTTACTGTAACGCACTGCTCTTATCTATGGTTCCTTTGTATTTATCATCAGTCAAAATCCTCCATTCAAATAGTTTCATATTTTTGAGTTTCATAGCTCCAAAATATGTAGTTTCAGCTTAAAATACATTTGTTTTAAGCAAAAATTACTGGATTCTTCAGCAACCCAAATGAAACTTTTCCATTTTGAACGAACAGGCACTAATATAATATAGCTCTATGCACTTATCTTGATACTTATCTCAGTGGGGCCCATTTCACCCAACACTTGGCCTTCTTCAGGAAACATTGTGCCAAAAAATAGAGCTTTATCTGATTCAAGCGATAGATTCAATTAATTGTGTGCAATATTCAGCTGTAATATCAGCTCTTTACACATTGTCCCATCGTCACAGAAACCTGGGACAACAAGTAACATTTGGCAACCAACCATACCCACACACACACGCACAAAATCAGATTTAGGAAGTAAGGTACAAGAGTTTCCTCTGTGCCATTGTCTTACAAGTAAATATTTTGTTTTATTTTAGCTATTCACGGAACCACACATACGACACCTACCTTGGGAAAGGGTATGTGATTGCTGGCATGGATGAAGGTCTGCTGGGCACTTGCATTGGAGAACGGAGGAGAATTATTGTCCCACCACATCTGGGCTATGGAGAGGAGGGAACAGGTATGATTGCTTTTATTACAGTGCAGCAGATAATGGATCAGTGAAAATGAAAGATATGCGTAACTCATCTTTGCTTTCTTTGGTGATGTCAAGTCACAGATTTCAGATGTCACTTTGCTTACTTAGGGGCCCTTTTTCTAAAGGGTTGGCGCACAGTAACAGCCTTGTCGGTGCGCCAATCCGGAACTACTGCCAGGCTACTGCAGGAGCCTGGCGGTAGTTCCTACCCCCAGCGCATGCCATTTCTGGTGCTACAAAAATATTTTCTGTTTTTGTAGCACTGGTGCATACCCGGCAGTAATTGGGCAGCGCCGCATGCTGCCTAGTTACCAGCCGGGTTAGCGCGGGAGCCCTTACTGCCATCTCAATGGGTAGCGGTAAGTGCTTACCGCCAAAGTGACCACGCAGGAAGCGGTTCACTTACCACACGACCATTTCTTTTTGAGAAAAAGAGACGGTCTTTTACCCGCTGCGGTAAAAGGAGACCTCAGCACGCATCAAAAACATGCGCTGATGCTAGCGTAGGCCCCCTTTTACCACAGATTAGCAAAAGGACCCCTTAGTTATTTAGAGTGAGAGAAGATGGTACATGTATTGAATCCAGGTTCGCCTGTGCGGAACCATGTTAAAGGCTTTAGCAAAGTCTTTGACACGGTTCCACACAGGCGACTGATAAATAAATTGAGTGCCCTTTGTATGGGACCTAAAGTGACTGACTGGGTCAAAAACTGGTTAAGTGGGAAGAGACAGAGGGTAGTGGTAAAAGGGATATTATCAGTGGTGTGCTGCAGGGATTGGTCGTCAGGCCGGCTCTCTTTGTGAGCGGTATTGCGGAAGGGCTGTCTGGTAAGGTTTGTCTCTTTGCGGATGATACCAAGCTCTGTAATAGGGTGGACACCCCAGAAGGTATGGTTGGCATGAGGAAGGATCTAGCGAAGATTGAAGAATGTTCCAATAATTGGCAACTAAAATTTAATGCTAAGAAATGCACGGTCATGCACTTGGGTTACAAGAATCCAAGGGAACGGTATAGTATAGGGGGTGAAGTGCTTCTGAGTATGGAAGAAAAAAAAGAGACTTGGGAGTGTTTTTGTCTGATGACCTTAAAGCGGCCAAGCAGGTAGAAAGGGTGACGATCAAAGCCAGAAGGATGCTTGTGTGCATAAGGAGAGGTATGACCAGCAGGAAAAAAAGAGCTGATAGTTCCCTTGTATAAGTCTCTGGTGAGGCCCCATTTAGAGTACTGCGTTCAATTCTGGAGACCGCATCTACAGAAAGATATAAACAGGATGGAGTTGGTCCTGAGGGCGGCTACAAAATTGGTTAGCATTCTCTGACATAAAACATATAAGGACAGGCTTATGAATCTTAACGTGTACGGTGGAAGAGAGGCGGCGAGAGAGGGGATATGATAGAGATGTTTAAATATCTCAGTGGCATTAATGTACAGGAGGAGATCCTTTTTGAAACGAAGGAAAACACTGGAATGAGAGGGCATAGGATGAAGTTAAGTGGAAATAGGCTTAGGAGGAATCTAAGAAAATACTTTTTCATGGAAAGGGTGGTGGACACGTGGAGTGCACGCGTGGAATGGTCTCCCGGTGGAGGTAGTGGAGTCAAAGACTGTCAGAGTTTTAAAAAGTGTGGGACAGGCACATGAGATCCCTTAGGAAAAGGAGGAAGTGGATACGGAGGATGGGCAGACTGGATGGGCCATTTGGCTCTTATCTGCTGTCATGTTTCTATGTTGGTAGAAGATGAAACTCACCTGCCAGTTCTTAGAATGGCATTTTTCCTGGAGCCTACTTCATCATCCCTGCTGTTCTCTTGTTTTGCTTAAAAACGTAGCCGTGTTGTGTTATATCCATGACGGTGTCCATTGGCAAAAATGTTCCATGGTTTCACCAGCATTTAATTATCAGATCCATTCATCTGAAGGTGGGGAAAAATCTATTTTTTCTCTTACCCATACAGAGTGCCTATTGTTTTATGTATTACACCTATGGTAAAAAAAAAACCCAAAACATTATCCACAGGATTTGTATATTTGTGTGGTGTAATCAAACTCCACTCTCCTTCATTTTCTAATATAATAGCCCCAGTTTGGGCAGACTTTCAACTTAAGTAAGTCAATGTAATTGTACATATTTATTAAGTGGAACTTATAACTATTTTTCCAAACAGTTTGCTCTTGTTTTAGAACACATCTGACCCAAAGGCTCTGTAGGGCTTTTGTAGTAAGCAAGGATCTTTAGGGCCGTTTTACCACAGCTTAAAATGGTGTACTGTGGGACACCCTCGGGCGTCTTGTGATAATTTTCAAATCTGCTTGCACTAACCGTGCTTAAATATTTTAACATTTTTCTGGGAGGGGCCATGTCCAGGGGGCAGATGGTACTGTGCACTAACTGATTAGAACAGGATTACTGCGTGAGCCTTTACTGCTTACAAAATAGGTGGTAGTAAGTACTTGTGCAGTAAATTTTTTTTAATGGCCGCATGCTTAATGGCAACATTAGCGCATGGCCATTAATTTAAAAAAAAAAGATCGGCCGTTTAATTGCTACGGTAAAAATGGCCTTAACGTGCAAAAAAAAAAATGGCAAAAGGGTACACTTAGGCCATTTTTTAACAAAGCTTAGTAAAAGGGACCCCTTTGTTCTTTACGTCTGCCCCGTTTCATGGTTGCAGCATGAATCCAGCATTGACTGTTTTTCTTGGTTTAATATTAGCAAGTACTGCCTCCGAGGATATTGCACTCAACTGGTGCACTCCCATGCTTTACCCTATGCTTGTACACATGGATCTCATTTTCCAGTTCTCCGTCCATTTGCTTAATGTTATCTTAGAAATTTTGCTTATCTTATTCACCCGAATCATTGCTAAAATGTTAGACAGGTTCCCTTCAGATCCTACCTGTTGCCACTATTTATTTGGCATGTTCACTTTAAGTGTGATCTGCTGTTTCCTTCCATTCAGCCCCCCAGTGTCTGTAACCTGAAAGTCAGCCTTTCCAAGGATATCATGTCAGAAAACATTTATCAAAAATCCAGATTAAATATATCAACTGTTTATCATATGATATGATCAGCGTTTTTCAAGAATACCCACAGCTAGGTTCAGCTGGTGGGACCTGTTCTTTCTAAATCCAGAGCAACGCTTGCTCATTCTTTTCTTCCTATTGCAGGTGTGCAGCTATACTTCATCCTTGAAATTGTGCTTGATTTCAGTGGTAATGTGTCTTAAGCCATAAAGTATTCCCATTTTAAATCTGAAAATGCTGTAATGCATATAAAAAAATTGCATCTACCTCACTCACACCTGTGCCTGCTTTGGATTTTGAGAGCGAATATTCCAGGGTGCTAGCCAGGATTTGTTAAGAAATGCCAACCAGGGGGAAGTGACAAAAGCAGGACAAATGGTGGCTTAGAAGGGGAGCTCCGAAAATAAAACATCCTACAGTGAACTGAAATGTATGAAATTAAATGTGGTAAGGTCAGTGTCAAGCATCGCCCACCCACTGGTATAGAGCTGAGTGACTGTGATGACTTCTCCACTCCTTGGTTTGTGAGTGCTTCGACACCTACAGGAACAGAAGTTCTGTCCTCCACAACAAAACAGCCATGTCCTTGCCTTGATTTGGTGACCTTTACTTAACCCTTTTGGTCAGTCTCTAGTAAAGTCACTTGCCCCAGCCCAGCCCAGCCCTGACCCCTTTTCCCTCTACAGAGTTTAACACATATTCCAGAAATGTTCAAGCAAAAGTTCCATATGCATGAATAAAAGTGTCCAAGAAATTGCCCTTTAACTCAGATTTGTTTGTAATGAGATTCCCGAAACAAATATCTATTTATTGGGGTCAGACCCTGTCCCTAGCCTGTTCACCCGCCACCATTCATATAGTTTTGACTGCTGCTACATATGCCCACAGGCAGGAAATAATGTCACATAACCTTACTCAAGACCACCTTGAAATTAATGCACTGTGTAAAAAGCACAAGGGAAAAAAATGAAAATTTGGTACCTCAGAACAGGCACTGCAAGCTTCAGACTGTTCCTCGGCTTCATTAAGTTTGGCCTCCCAGCAGATAGATTGAGTTCTGCCCCAGATTACCCATTTTATAGGACAGTAGACTCCTCCTCTGAGTCTCACCCTGGAACTGAAGAGGGATAATTGTCTGTTACTTCTGTTAAAAGAGCTAGAGGGCCTGTCTCTAGGGTTCAGATGGTTTCCGTTTTCTGCCTTTTTTCTAGAGATTTAATCTCGGTTTACAGGGCAACCGTGCTATGCATCTCCCTATAAAGGCTGGAACCTTAATTTCTAGTTTCTAGTCACCTCCTTTGCCCTCTTCCCACATCCCTCAGTTTCTTTAAGTGAGGGAATGTAGATACCCTCACAGTCAGAAGCACAACACAGCTGATAATGACACACACAAAAAACTACTGGCTCTAAAAGTGTGCTGTGGAGGTAGTGGGTTGTGTGGACCCCAAGATAGTGATTGAACCTGAAGGCAGCTTGATTAGGCAGCAGTACAGTGAGATGAGCAATCACGTTGAGCAGAGGAAGATCAGCTACTAGGCTATGGAGAATTGCCAAACAGGAACTTAAAGAAGAAATTATAAGTGGTAAAAGTGAGATCCAAATGGGGCTTGGACAGGTGAGAGCAGACATAAATGCAACTGGACAGCAGCTGGAGGACTTAGAAGGGAGAGTGGATGACATTCAGGGTCCAGGAAATGGTGTGGTTCTAGGACATAGAGAAATAATTTGTTGTTTCAGTATTAATCCTGTCTATCTGGGGTTGGAAAATAATTTAGTGAACACAAGTATTTAATGGAATCTATAAATATTGGATGTTAATGTACAAATAAAATTATTTGAAGACTATCAGTTGCCATCTCCTGATATCTCAATAAAGAGATTTTTTTTTTTAAAGTACTATCATGTGTATTAGAAAAGTTACGTTTACAGTTCTTCCTGTAGGGTGATTTTATTTTATTTTTTTTACAAAAGGTAAATTGGCTGTCTATCTCTCTAATTAGGGAAAATTCCAGGCTCTGCAGTCCTAGTCTTTGACATCCATGTGATTGATTTCCACAATCCCGAGGACTCGATCAGCATTACCACACGTTACAAGCCCACTGTGTGCAGTGAACTGAGTAAAAAGGGAGATTACCTGAAGTACCATTATAACGCATCACTAATGGATGGCACGGAGCTGGACTCTACGTGAGTATGGATACCAATTCTAAAGACTTAGGCCTTCTGGGATAGCGTATACCGTTAAACTAATGTTCATGATGAGCAATGATATACTCTGTCAGTGAGCATTTCTGACTTACTACTACTACTACTTATCATTTTTAAAGCGCTACTAGACGTACGCAGCACTGTACACTTGAACATGAAGAGACAGTCTCTGCTCGACAGAGCTTACAATCTAATTAGGACAGACAAACAGGACAAATAACAGATAAGGGAATATTAAAGTGAGGATGATAAAATAAGGGTTCTGAACAAGTGAATAAGGGTTAGGAGTTAAAAGCAGCATAAAAAAGGTGGGCTTTTAGTGAGGCAGCCATGGGCAAAGAAAGTGTTAACTCTGAGAAATTATATACATAAGAAATGATATTAAAAGCTTGAAGTTTGAATTCTTTTCACTCTGCCAGCAAAGTAGTGAAGGAATGCAGGCTGGAGTTAATTAGAGTCTAGTTTGGCCGAGCTAAGGTTAGGAAAGGTCAGTGAGAAATGAAACTCTGTCCCTTGTGAATTGCCAATGCTAGCTGGCACATCTGTAAATTATTAGGCTTACTGAATAGTTTTGTAAGCAGGCACGAGCCAGACATATGACATATTGTAGTTTAAGAATAGGCTGAAATACTATTTAGAAGTGCTTAATATGTAGATAGCTTAGATATAGATATATCTTATAAGATATATCTGATTATGCTTATTTTAGAATATGTTGTATTCTGTGTAAATTAATAATTCTGTGTAGGATGTTTGTTCAACTCTGTGTTACTTTTAAAATGATCCTTTGTCTGCTGTTTAAGGCTGCAGTGAGGAGATCAACATGTGTTTTGAATTAACTATGGTCTTAGCTAGTTCTGTGTATGGAGCTGAGAGGTGAAAAAGGTCAGAACTAGTCAGCTCTCTTCTCCTTGATTAATTATAGGTAAAATGTAGAAATGGTCTTGGAAGTGATAGCCTGATATGTATGCTATTAAGTAAGACTGACTTTTGACCTCTTTAATGAATGCCAGAGTTTAGTTAGCAGTTAGTACTAGGAATATGAGAAATCAATCATAATAACATGTAAGAGACTGGAGCCCAAATGTCTGGCTTGAGGGGCCCCAGGTTAGAGGTCAGTTTAGGATGTCTGGAACCTATGTAACTGATATTTGTATGGAGCTGATTGGTTGAGGCAAGGTAGCCAATCAATGTCTTAACCAATTGGGAGTAAAGGGGGCTAGGCTAGGAGGAGGGCTTAGGACCCTATTTAAGTGGGAGCAGAAGCAGTTTACGTCAGAAAGAACTCAGAAGGAGCTCAGAAGAAAGAGAAGGACAGAAGGAACAGACAGAAGAAGGAGAAGACAGCATAAGAAGAGAAGCAGCTGAGACAAAGACACAGAGAGCTGAGAGAAAGAGAAGAGAGCTAGAACTGATGTCTTGCTTTGTTTGCTGGCAAATAAAGAAGATTTTTCTCTCATACTGGTGTGTGCTGTCTGACTCCTGAGGCATCACAAATTCATGCATCAATTCCTGCAACAATTCTTGGTGGCAGCGGTGGGATCATGAATCCTGCATTAATCCCAGCACCTAACTGACTGGAGAACATTCGCCGGGTATGTATTCTGTATTTTGTATTGTAATCCTAGCTAGGAAATTGTAAACCAGCCCCTCAAGAAAATTGAGGAAGGAGAATCTGATCAATTCTCAGCAAAGGCCCTAGTACCTTCTAGTCGCGGGGACTAGAAGCGAAAACGCTTGAGCTTATCTGTATTTGAGAAATCTGAAATTGTTGGGTGGGATTTTCTGTATGGAATGTGTGATGCGTGAATGATTAACTGAGTGCGGACTTCTTATAGCTGCATTTCCAATTAACGCGAGTTCAATTGGTCAGCAACGGAAGGAAGCGATTGTTGTCTGTCTACCTAGTGTCTCGAGAGTGCGGACCCCTTACTGCATTCTCAAAAATTCCCCCCCTTTTTGTGTGTTGTAACTGTAAGCATTATGGGTGGGACATCATCTAGACAAATTGTTACCCCCCTAGATTGTATGCTTAGAAATTTTAAAAAAGGTTTTTTAATTAATGACTATGGACAGACTTTAAGCTCAGGTACTTTAAGAACCTTGTGTGAAGTTGAGTGGCCATCTATGGGAGTGGGGTGGCCCCCTAGTGGCAGCTTAGATATTGAAGTAATCCGGAAGGTCTACAGCATAGTTGTAGGAGAATCAGAATATTCTGAACAACTCCCTTATATAGATTCCTGGGACAGCCTTGTGACTGACCCTCCCTCCTGGTTGAAAACTTATATGGGATCCCCAGTAAAATTCATGTTAGGCCGTGTTCAAAGAAAGATTAGAAAATCTAAACTAGAAGAGGGAAAGAGCCCCAGGAAGCTTACCACCCAATCGGTGGCTTCCGCCCCTACCCTGTCCGAGAAACCCATACTCTCTGATGACCCCTCAGACCTTGAGCCACCACCTTATGGCCCATTGTTGGGGTTCCGTGCCACCCCTAGAGATCCACGCCGCCCAGCCCAAGCCTCTCCAGCACAGGCTTCTCCGGATAGTTCTTCCCCTCCTGTGCCAAACCTGCCACACCCTAGGTTGGACTTTTCACCTGGCCTCTACCCTTCTGTGCCAAATCCTCTCCTGTTAACCTCCGAAGACCCGTTTTGGGTTCCACTCCCTGACTCCTCAACTCCTGACAGCCCAGCCTCTCCCTCTAGTACCCCTACCCACTCATTAGGGGCCCGGCATCCCTTTCAATGGACTGACTCACCTGTGACCACCTCTCAGTCTATGAGTACCCCTCCCCATCCCTCAGGGGTTCAACACACCTCCACTGAATGGGTTAGACCTGCTGCAATCACCTTTGAGCATGATAGGAGGGTAGCTCCTAGCTCTACCTCAGGTTCCATCCCCACTTCCTCGAGAGTTCTGCCACTTCGTCAGGTAACTACCACTCGACCGGATCCTAATAATCAGGGTCAGGTTATACAGGCACAGGCCTATCAGTATGTACCCTTCACAACCACCGATCTCCTGAATTGGAAGACGCATTACCCCTCTTATACTGAAAAGCCTCAGGCAGTGGTGGACCTAGTGGCTAGCATTATGGCCACCCATAACCCAACCTGGACTGATTGTCAACAACTTCTCCTGACCCTCTTCACAACTGAGGAGAGGCGGAAGATTTTGCAAAATGCTGAGGCCATCACACGAGAGCGTGTCCCCGGGGGGACACAGGACCCAGAGGGATGGGTTAGAGCTCGATTTCCTCGCGCAGCTCCAGCTTGGGATCCAAATGATGGGCAGCACTATGAACTGTTGTCTGGCTATTGCCGGGACTTGCTGGAAGGTATGAGGAAAGGCATAAAGAGGCCCATTAATCTGGCAAAGGTCTCTGAAATTCTCCAAGGGGCAACTGAATCCCCTGGGGCCTTTCTAGAGCGACTAATTGAAGCCTACAGAACATACACCCCATTTGACCCTGAAGCCCAAGAAAACCAGAGAATGGTGAATAGCGCATTGGTGGCCCAGAGTATGCCAGATATCCGGAAGAAGTTGCAGCGTCAGGAGGGATTCGCAGGGATGAATACCACCCAGCTAATTGAGATCGCAACCAAGGTTTTCATTAATAGAGATCAGGAGGTGCGCCGAGAGGCTGACCGGAAGATGCAGAAGAAGGCCGACCTTTTAGCGGCAGCCATTACTAATTCCACCCTTAACCGAGGTCGACTTCTAGCTAATGGGAAGCCAAAGTGGGACCCCGGACCACCAGCCAGGCCCCGAGATTCCTTCAATCAATCCCGGCCAAGGGGGGAGAATCCCAGACCAAGATTGGAGAGGGATCAGTGTGCCTATTGTAAGGAAAGAGGGCACTGGAAAGATGAATGCCCCCAGAGGCGCCAGGGACTGAGAAGGGGACCAGGAGATCGAGGAAGCCGAGGCCGAGTTCGAGAGGGAAGATATGAGCCTCCTGAATCTGACATCATCGGGATAGCCGAGATGGCAGAATGGGACGAATAGGACAGACCGGGTTCCTACAAACTGGGCTCCCAGGAACCTATGGTCAAGCTAACTATAGGGAGCCGCTCAATTCCATTCATGATTGATACAGGAGCTGAACATTCTGTTGTGACAGAGCGATTAGCGCCTGTGTCTGGAAAAACTGTCCGAGTGGTGGGAGCCACGGGGGTGCAGAACCGGAGGCCTTTCCTGACAACCCGTAGATGCCAATTAGGCTCACACATAGTCACTCATGAATTCTTGTATATGCCAGACTGTCCAATCCCTTTGTTAGGTCGAGACCTGCTGTCCAAGCTTAGGGCCCAAATTTCCTTTGACTCTGATGGCCAGACTTCAGTCTCCTTTCGGCCCCCAACATCCAGCCCTAAGGGTATACTGAGTTTCTGCTGCCCTCTTGAAGAAGAATGGCGGCTGCATCAGTCGCAGGGCCAAGTTGACCTACCCCTGGCAGACAGCTTTCAGGTCAGTGGGGTATGGGCAGAAGATAATCCCCCAGGGTTGGCCCGAAATATTCCTCCTGTACATGTAGATTTACTTCCAAATGCCCGGCCAATCCATCTTCGCCAATACCCAATTCCCAGAAAGGCTCTGGAAGGGATTCAAGCACATTTGAATCGTCTGTTATCCCATGGAATTATTCGTCCTTGCCAGTCTCCATGGAATACGCCACTATTGCCAGTTCAGAAGCCAGGGACTGAGGACTACCGGCCAGTCCAAGACTTACGAGTGGTCAACAAATCCACTATCTCATTACACCCTGTAGTGCCTAATCCATATGTCCTGTTAGGATTGATACCTTCTGGAGCTACCCATTTCACAACACTAGACCTAAAAGATGCCTTCTTTTGTATTCGGGTGGCCCCCGCCAGTCAATTGCTTTTTGCCTTTCAATGGGAAAACCCAGTAACAGGAAGGAAGCTTCAGTATACATGGACTCGCCTGCCACAGGGGTTCAAGAATTCCCCCACCATTTTTGGGACTGCCCTAGGACAAGACCTTAAGACTTTTAAATCTGAGCCTTCCAGGCGAGTTTTACTCCAGTATGTAGATGACCTCCTGATTGCAGCAGTGACCCAGGAAGAGTGTTTTGAGGCTACCAGAGAATTGCTGGAGCTACTCTTGGATGCAGGCTATAAGGTCTCACGCTCAAAGGCCCAACTCTGTCAGTCAGAAGTGAAGTATCTGGGTTTTTGCATTTCCCAGGGAAGTCGGAGACTGGATGCTAGTAGGAAGCAAGCGGTAGCTGCAATTCCCCAACCCAAGTCTAGAAGAGAAGTTAGGGAATTTCTGGGAGCAGCCGGATTCTGCAGAATTTGGATTCCAAATTTTGCATTGATGGCGAAACCCCTTTACCAAGCCACAAAGGGGGGTGAAAAGGAACCATTTGAATGGGGACCTACTGCTCAACAATCCTTCATTGCCATAAAGAAAGCCCTACTCCAAGCCCCTGCGTTAGGCCTTCCTGATGTGGAGAAACCTTTCTCACTGTATGTCCATGAGCGACAGGGGGTTGCTCTGGGTGTGCTGACCCAGATGATGGGATCCTGGCAGAGGCCTGTTGCATACCTGTCTAAACAGCTGGATGGAGTGGCTAAAGGATGGCCAGCCTGCATGAGGGCCATTGCAGCAACAGCCTTACTGGTCCAGGAAGCTGATAAGTTGACTTTGGGGCAAGAACTGGTTGTTAAAGTCCCCCATGCAGTTCTCACCCTCATGGAGTATAAGGGCAACCACTGGTTTACAAATAACCGCATGGTTAAGTACCAAGTTAGCTTGTGTGAGAATCCACGGATACACCTGGAAACAGTGGCTACATTCAATCCTGCTACTCTTTTGCCAGCATCTGAGGGACCACCGGATCATGACTGTATCCAAACTATGGATGAAGTGTACTCCAGTCGACCAGATCTTAAAGATGTTCCATGGAGGGACCCAGATGTAATTTATTTCACAGATGGAAGCAGTTATGTGGAGAACTCCAAGCGATTGGCAGGCTATGCTGTGGTGACAGAGGACAAGGTGATAGAAGCAAGAGCCCTGCCCCAAGGAACTTTAGCTCAGAAAGCAGAACTTGTGGCCCTCATACGAGCTCTGGAGCTAGCAGCAGGACTGGTGACTAACATTTATACTGATTCCAAGTATGCCTTCACAACTCTACATGCTCATGGAGCTTTGTATAAGGAAAAGGGACTCATAAATGCTGCAGGCCAACCTGTTAAGTATGGACCTGAAATACTTCAGCTGCTAGAGGCTGTTTGGGCCCCTAAGAAGGTAGCTGTTATTCACTGTAGGGGACACCAAAGAATAGATACTCCAGTGGCCCGAGGGAATCGCCATGCTGATCGGGTGGCCAAGGAAGCTGCTCGAGGACCCCCAGCAAGTACTGTGACCCCCCTGTTCCAAATCCGACTGCAAGAATGGACACCTATATATACCCAAATGGAAGAGAAATGGGCTCAAGAAGAAGGTGCAGTAAGGAGACCTGATGGCTGGTTACATCTCCCTGATACCAGAGTTCTGGTGCCACGCCACCTAGCTTGGCCTGTAGTGTCTCAAGCTCATGACCTATCACACTTAGGGAAAACAGCACTAGCCCGCCTACTCAATCGAGTAGTGGTGCTGGAAGGATTGGATAGTCTGGTTGCCACTGCCTCTGCCCGATGTACTCTCTGTGCCCAGAATAATGCCCGTCAGGGACCCCGTATTCCACCAGGAGTTCAGTCTAGAGGACTAACACCCTTTGAGTCCCTAGTTATAGACTTCACAGAAATGCCCAGGAGCGGTAGGTTCCGATACCTCTTAGTCATGGTCTGTACCTTTTCTGGGTGGGTGGAAGCATATCCTACAGTCACTGAGAAAGCCACAGAAGTAGCTCGAGCCCTCCTTAGGGATGTCATCCCCAGGTATGGACTGCCCCTTGCCATAGGTTCAGATAATGGTCCCGCCTTTGTTGAAGCTACACTTCAGGCCCTGTCCCGCGCATTGCGCATTACCTGGAAATTGCATTGTGCCTATCGTCCCCAGAGTTCAGGGCAGGTTGAGCGAGCAAACAGAACCTTGAAAAATAGCCTAGCAAAGATTTGTCAGGAAACCCAATTGAAATGGCCACAGGCATTGCCACTAGCCCTCTTTCGCCTCCGATGCACCCCAACTAAAGGAACAGCCCTTTCTCCCTTTGAAATTGTGTATGGGAAGCCCCCAGCCATTTTACAGGGAATTAAGGGAGACATAGGGATTTTAGGGTCTGCCCAGGTGCAGGAACAGGTAGCCCTCTTGGGTAAGATAATTTCTGAGCTTCAGTCTTATGTGAGAGAAATAAACCCTGTCCCCTTCCAGGCTCAGGTACATTCCTTCCTGCCAGGGGATAGAGTTTGGGTGAAAGACTGGAAGCTCCAGCCTTTGGGGCCCCGATGGAAAGGACCTTTTACTGTTTTGCTTTCTACCCCTACAGCTGTGAAGGTCGCAGGGATTACTCCATGGGTCCATTGGTCTCGAATTAAGTCTGCTGATCAGACTGAGCCCAGCACGGATCAGACGGAGCCTAAACAGTGGAGAGCAGAAAGTGATCCAGCGGAGCCATTGAAGTTGCGCCTGACCCGAACCAAAGAATCTACTAGCTGAAAAGAAGGGTCAACTGCATACTGCAGGAGCGGCTGAACTTCGGCTTCACACTGAGACTCTTTCTTGCCTGATTCTGGCTTTCTTGGAATTTGAAAGCTTGATCCTTGTCAGTTGAGGGTCTATCCCAACTGGTATAAGAACTCAAAGACTGAGAACATTATATGAGAGTAATCTGTGATTAGCACAGACTGTTGAAATATTATTGCTTAATTAGTTTGCTGTATTTGTTTTAGATTAGGAAGAAAGAAAATGTTAGTAGTTTGGATGCTTTTGTTGTTTTCTACTCCTTGCCTCCTTGTTCCTAATATCCCAACTCGCTCCAACCTTTGGTTACACTCAGTCCAGGAACTAATTAGCCAGGCAAAGATTACTTCCCCTTGTATTGTGTGTTCCCGATTTTCTCCTTATACTACAGATGTCCCAGCTGTACCTGTCCCTGTGCAACTCCCAGCTCTTATACCTCCCTACTTTTCGAGTTCAGGTCCTTGGAGCCAGGATTATACTTGGTGGTCCTTTTATAATGCTACTTCCCCCTCTGACTCTTCTCTAAGGCCAGTTTTTACGTCTCCCTATCCAGCTTCTGGAGTGTTTTGTTTAACAAGAAGCATCTCAACTGTTCTTCCCATTCCCTGTAACTATACTAATGTTCTCCCAGAAAAAGGAGAATCTGTGTGGGTAGTTTCTCCAGGTACTCCTATGTGCCCTGCTACCATACCTGTAGATTATGACCCAGGTGATTATCTGGCTCCTAAGCGTACCACTGAGAAGACTATAGTGTCCAAGCTTATTTTCTACTTTCATAAGTCCCCGGGGTATGAAGAGTTACTAACAAATGAGCAGCCTGTCACAATTGGGGATTGGCGCCTATGGTGTGCAAAGTCTCCATTTCGTCTTCGTTCCCCCTGGGATAGGGGCTCGCATTATGGGCACCCTAAGTACCCTGTCCAGCCTGAGCCAACATTTATTGGGAACTTTCCTCACCCTCTCCTTGGTCATTACTGGCTCTGTGATAATGTCCTCCACATGATTCTTCCCTCCACATATGATTTTTGTGTATTGGTAACCTTGAATTATTTTCCTAAAGTTATTCCTCTTAAGCCGCTATCCCCGCACCGCTCTAAGCGAGAGGCTTTGTCCTTACCTTCCTCCGTTGCCACAGAGGATGAGGCGATTGAATTAGCCCTCCAGTATATTAATTCTACTTATCCTCTGACTAAAAAGAGACTTGTAGCCCTTTCTGCCACAGCCTGGATTCCAATTGGAGGCCCGGTAGCGGGTATTACTGAACTAGGTATGGCTACCCGGAGACTTCAATCTCTACTCCATGTTTTAGTTCATGAGCTGAACGTGGTAGTCAATGCATTGCAGGATCAAATTAATGAATTAAGTATAGTTTCTAGGTATAATCGTATGGGCCTTGATTATCTCTTTGCAGCCCAGGGTGGCCTCTGCACAGTGCTAAATTCTTCAGAGTGCTGTACTATTGTCATAAATAGGACGCATGTAGTTAGGCATGCCATGGATAAAGTCCTACAGTTGGCTAGCCTTAATGTGGAGGATTACCGAGGAGGATTAGACCTTACCTCCTGGTGGTGGTCATTGACCTCCTGGATACGTCCCTTGTTTATTTCCCTAATAGTCTTAGTTTTAGCAGGGTTTTTGTTTTGTTTCTTGGCCTCATGTGCTTCGGCAGTATGCCGTCGAACCTTAACAAGTAGGGTAATGGTGATTCATAAGTCTATTCCTAGTTAGGATCACTATAATCTCCAGAGTTTGAGTTGTGAGACTTATCTCTGCATAAGCTGATTTTAGTCTCAAAGGGGGGAATGAGGCAGCCATGGGCAAAGAAAGTGTTAACTCTGAGAAATTATATACATAAGAAATGATATTAAAAGCTTGAAGTTTGAATTCTTTTCACTCTGCCAGCAAAGTAGTGAAGGAATGCAGGCTGGAGTTAATTAGAGTCTAGTTTGGCCGAGCTAAGGTTAGGAAAGGTCAGTGAGAAATGAAACTCTGTCCCTTGTGAATTGCCAATGCTAGCTGGCACATCTGTAAATTATTAGGCTTACTGAATAGTTTTGTAAGCAGGCACGAGCCAGACATATGACATATTGTAGTTTAAGAATAGGCTGAAATACTATTTAGAAGTGCTTAATATGTAGATAGCTTAGATATAGATATATCTTATAAGATATATCTGATTATGCTTATTTTAGAATATGTTGTATTCTGTGTAAATTAATAATTCTGTGTAGGATGTTTGTTCAACTCTGTGT
Source organism: Microcaecilia unicolor (assembly GCF_901765095.1). Classification (NCBI taxonomy): domain Eukaryota; kingdom Metazoa; phylum Chordata; class Amphibia; order Gymnophiona; family Siphonopidae; genus Microcaecilia; species Microcaecilia unicolor. The sequence goes on from NC_044031.1 coordinate 219,265,228, forward strand.
TACTTTTAAAATGATCCTTTGTCTGCTGTTTAAGGCTGCAGTGAGGAGATCAACATGTGTTTTGAATTAACTATGGTCTTAGCTAGTTCTGTGTATGGAGCTGAGAGGTGAAAAAGGTCAGAACTAGTCAGCTCTCTTCTCCTTGATTAATTATAGGTAAAATGTAGAAATGGTCTTGGAAGTGATAGCCTGATATGTATGCTATTAAGTAAGACTGACTTTTGACCTCTTTAATGAATGCCAGAGTTTAGTTAGCAGTTAGTACTAGGAATATGAGAAATCAATCATAATAACATGTAAGAGACTGGAGCCCAAATGTCTGGCTTGAGGGGCCCCAGGTTAGAGGTCAGTTTAGGATGTCTGGAACCTATGTAACTGATATTTGTATGGAGCTGATTGGTTGAGGCAAGGTAGCCAATCAATGTCTTAACCAATTGGGAGTAAAGGGGGCTAGGCTAGGAGGAGGGCTTAGGACCCTATTTAAGTGGGAGCAGAAGCAGTTTACGTCAGAAAGAACTCAGAAGGAGCTCAGAAGAAAGAGAAGGACAGAAGGAACAGACAGAAGAAGGAGAAGACAGCATAAGAAGAGAAGCAGCTGAGACAAAGACACAGAGAGCTGAGAGAAAGAGAAGAGAGCTAGAACTGATGTCTTGCTTTGTTTGCTGGCAAATAAAGAAGATTTTTCTCTCATACTGGTGTGTGCTGTCTGACTCCTGAGGCATCACAAATTCATGCATCAATTCCTGCAACATTAGCTTAGATTTGAAGACGGCCAGAGATGGAGCTCGACGTACCGGCTCAGGAAGTCTATTCCAGGCATATGGTGCAGCAAGATAAAAGGAACAGAGTCTGGAGTTAGCAGTGGAGGAGAAGGGTGCAGATAAGAGAGATTTACCCAGTGAATGGAGTTCCCAGGGAGGAATGTAGGGAGAGATGAGAGTGGAGAGGTACTGAGGAGCTGCAGAGTGAATGCACTTCTAGGTCAATAAGAGGAGCTTGAACTGTATGCGGAAATGGATAGGAAGCCAGTGAAGTGACTTGAGGAGAGGGCTAATATGAGCATAATGACACTGGTGGAATATTAGTCATGCAGCAGAATTTTGAACAGATTGAAGAGGAGAGAGATGGCTAAGTGGGAGACCTGTGAGAAGCAAGTTGCAATAGTCTAAGCGAGAGGTGATAAGAGTGTGGATGAGGGTTCTGGTAGAGTGCTCAGAAAGGAGAGGGCGAATTTTGCTGATGATATAGAGAAAGAAACGACAGGTTTTAGCAGTCTGCTGAATATGTGCAGGGAAGGAGAGGGAGGAGTTGAAGATGACCCCAAGGTTACGAGCAGATGAGACAGGAAGGATGAGAGTGTTATCCACAGAAATAGAGAATGGGGGAGGAGGAGAGGTTGGTTTAAGAGGAAAGATAAGAAGCTCAGTCTTGGTCATGTTTAGTTTCAGATGGCGCTGAGACATCCAGGCAGCAATGTCAGACAAGCAGGCTGATACTTATCCTGGATTTCGACTGAGATTTCTGGTGTGGAGTGGTAGATCTGGGAGTAATCAGCGTAAAGATGATACTGAAAACCATGGGATGAGATCAGAGTACCAAGGGAAGAAGTATAGATGGAGAGAAGAAGAGGTCCCAGGACAGATCCCTGAGGTACACCAACTGACAGTGGGTTAGAAGTAGAGGAGGATCCACTAGAGTATACACTAAAGATACGCTGGGAGAGATAAGAAGAAAACCAGGAAAGAACAGAGCCCTAAAATCCAAGTGAGGACAGCGTATCAAGGAGTAAGCTATGATCAACAGTGTCAAAAGCAGCAGATAGAGAAGGATGAGGATAAAATAGAGACCTTTGGATCTGGCCAGGAACAGATCATTGGAGACTTTAGCAAGCGCTGTTTCAGTTGAATGAAGGTGGCGAAAGCCAGATTGAAGTGGATCAAGAATAGCTTGAGATGAAAGAAAGTCAAGGCAATGGCGGTGAACAGCACGTTCAAGTATCTTGGATAGGAAAGGGAGGAGGGAGATGGGGCAATAGTTGGAAGGAAAGGTAGGGTCCAATGAAAGTTTTTTAAGGAGTGGTGTGACTACGACATGTTTGAAGGCATCAGGAACAGTCGCAGTGGACAGTGAAAGATTATGGATATGACAGATAAAAGGGATGACAGTAGGAGAAATAGTGTTAAGTAGATGGGTGGGAATAGGATCAGAGGAACAGGTAGTTAGTTTTGAGGAGGAAATAAGATGTGTAGTTTCCTCTTCAGTGATTTCAGAAAAGGAAGAAAAGGAGGCAGGGGATGGAGGGTTGAGAGAATGGACTAAGGGAAGGAGAGGTGGAGGTGACCTGGTTGAGAATTCAAGTTTAATCTTGTGAACCTTATTATGAAAGAACTCAGTCAGAGTCTGGGGGGAAAGTGAAGGGGGGTTGGAGGTGAAGGCACTTTAAGGAGAGAGTTCAGTGTGGCAAAGAGATGTTGAGGGTTTGAACCAAGAGATTGCTATTTCAGTTAGCTTGATCTCCTAGTTGGGAACACAGAGCCATTAGCAGTAAATCTGAGAGACTGTGATCATCTCCAGCATACCTTGGCAAAAGGGTGAGGGTAAGTTCTGTCATAGTATGCAGAACCCCCCCCCCCTCACACACACACATTTTGAAGCATTACCCCATCAGAGACATGACTTAGTTTAGCTTATTTGAACTTGATATACCGCCCTTCAGTACAGTCAGAGCAGTGTACAATAAATAACAATCAGACAGGAACTCCATAAATTGACAAAGGACAGGCATGAAGGAGAGGGTTAGACAAAGCAAATAGGGCACCAATAGGGCCCTATCTCTTCTCACATTTTCTACTCCCTCTGTGGTGTCCTCTCTGTTGTATATCTGTGTCATCCACAAAAAGACAAATCATTCCTTCTAACCCTTCAGCAATGTCATTCACAAATGTATTAAATAGATTCAGTTCTAGTACTGATCCCTGAGGCACTCCACTACTCACCTTCCCTTCCCCTGAGCAAACCCCATTCACCACCACCATCCATCATCTGTCAGTCAATCAGTTTCCGATCCAGTTCACCACATTGGGTCCTAACTTCATCCCGCTCAGGTTATTCATGATCCTCCTTTAAGGAACTGTATCAGTTAGTTCCAGATTAGTGACGTCTGTATGAGGTCAGTTGTGACATGTATGTGCTGCTTTTGTGACTCCTCCTGTGAGTGTAGAGGAATCATGTCCACGAGTAAATAGTACACATGTTCAATTGCTACAAAGTGATTATTGAATATTCCATTTCGTGGCTTTCCACTATTCTAGAACCTGTGGGATAGTTGAGTCCATCAACCAGCAGGTGGAAATAGAGAACTGAAAACTGAGCTGAGACATATCTCTCTTGGCATCCATTCCAGCTTCTCAGTATTTTCTTTCTCCAACAGGTGGATGGACACGCTTTTCAGCCTCTGGTTCTGAATGATTTGCTCCTGGTCCAGTTGGTCAGTTGGTCCCTAGTTGAGCCTTTTTGGGTGGCTTGAGTCTGCAGAGTCATATCCGGAGGTCTTCAGATCCCTGTCTTTGGTGCCCTGTAAATTTACTTATTCCCTCCCTTCACCTCTCCCCAGTTTCCTGTGCAGCTCTCCTTTTCAAGCACAACAACCTTTAAAAAAAAAAAAAAGAAAGCAAGAAGAAGAGGTTTACTGGCGAGTATGGGACAGAGCATCAGTTCTGATTCTTTCTCGTCAGTGGTAAGACTTGTTCTCTACAAGTTGTCCAGAGATGAGAAAGGTCTACAAATGTCTTCTTGTCTGGTTAGCGAGTTGTTTAAGGTTGATGTGTTTATTCTGAGTTTATCCTTACTGTTTGTCTATGCAAATACTGAGGAGCTGGACTGGATGTCAAGAGAGAGACGTCTCAGCTCAGTTTTCAGTTCTCTATTTTCAACTGCTGGTTGATGGACACAGCTATCCCACAGGTTCTGGAATAGTGGGAAGGACTAATGGAAAGGAAATTATCGGGTAAGATCTCATTTCTTCTTGTATCTTCTAGAAGTACTACAGTATAAATGCACATGGTTTTTATTGCACGGCAGCTTGCAGTTGGAATTGGAAGAATTAAAAATGTTGAAGCATTTTCATTGTTGAAAATATGTTGAAAAGTGCACACTTGGAGGGGCATTTTTGAAAGAATGTCCAAGTCAGAATTGGGATGCTCATAATGTCCAAAAAACTTTCTCGTCTCACTGACATTTTCGAACAGAAAAAACGTCAGGATTTCCTGTTCAAAAATACATGAGAAGGACACACTTGCACTGAAAACTTCCAGAATGAATAGCTATTTTCCAAATGTCCAAAAGCTAACATGGATTTAGTGACGGGAAATCTTGCCTCACCAATCTATTACATTTCATTGAAGGGGTGAACAAGCATGTCGATAAAGGTGGGCCAGTCGATATTATGTATCTGGATTTTCAAAAAGCGTTTGAAAAAGTACCTCATGAAAACTCCAGAGGAAATTGAGAGTCATGGGATAGGAGGTAGTGTCCTATTGTGGATTAAAAACTGGTTAAAAGATAGAAAAACAAAGAGTAGGGTTAAATGGTCAGTATTCTCAATGGAGAAGGGTAGATAGTGGGTTTACCCAGGGGTCTGTGCTGGGACCATTGCTTTTTAACATATTTATAAAAGATCTAGAGATGGGGTTAACTAGTGGGGTAATTAAATTTGCTGACCACACAAAGTTATTCAAAGTTGTCAAATTGCAAGAGGATTGTGAAAAATTACAAGAGAACTTTACGAGACTGGGAGACTGGGCATCTAAATGGCAGATGACGTTTAATGTGAGCAAGTTCAAAGTGATGCATGTGGGAAACAGGAACCCAAATTATAGCTACGTAATGCAAGGTTCCACATTAGGAGTCACCGACCAGGAAAGGGATCTAGGTGTCATCGTTGATGATACGTTGAACCCTCTGCTCGGTGTGCTGCTGCAGCTAAGAAAGCAAATAGAATGTTAGGTATTATTAGGAAAGTAGTGGAAAACAAAAATGAGGACGTTATAATGCCTTTGTATCGCTCCATGGTGCGACTGCACCTCGAATATTGTGTTCCATTCTGGTCACCGCATCTCAAAAATGATATACTGGAATTAGAAATGGTACAGAGAAGGGCAACAAAAATGATAAAGGGGATGGGACGACTTCCCTATGAGGAAAGGCTAAAGCAGCTAGGGGTCTTTAGCTTGGAGAAAAGACAGCTGTGGGGAGATATGATAGAGGTGTATAAAATAATGAGTGGAGTGGAATGTGTAGATGTGAATCGATTGTTTACTCTTTCCAAAAATACCAGGACTAGGGGGCACGCAATTAAGCTACAAAGTAGTAAATTTAACATGAATTGGAGAAAATATTTCTTCACTCAACATGTAATTAAACTCTGAAATTCATTGCCAATGAATGTAGTAAAAGCAGTTAGCTTAGTGGGGTTTAAAAAAAGGTTTGGATGGCTTCCTAAAGGAAAAGTCCATGTGCCATTATTAAAATGGACTTGTGGAAAATCCACTACTTATTTCTAAGATAAGCAGCATTTTTTGGGATCTTGCCAGGTACTTGTGACCTGAATTGGTCACTGTTGGAAACAGGATGCTGGGCCTGATAGACCTTCAGTCTATCCCAGTGTGGCGATATTTATGTACTTACGAATTCTAAAAAAACATCTGTCTAGCATTATTTGTCTAAGAATGGCCAGATGTCGCTGCAGAGCAGAGGGGCAGCCTAGTGGTCAGTGCAGTGGACTTTAACCAACGGGACCCAGGTACAAATCCCAGCTTAATTCTGTTATATACATTTTTACAATTATTTTATTTATAGCCCACTAAAACCAACAAAGCAATTTGAAGCAGATTACATAATTAAAACATTAGCTAAAGGATCTAGGATGTAATATAGTAATAATAAAAGAATTAGCTCATTTTTTCATCAAAACATTCTTCTGGAATAGAATTGTTTTAAACCCTTTTTTAGAAATATTGATACTGCACATATAACATAGTAAAATGACGGCAGATAAAGACCTGTACGGTCCATCCAGTCTGCCCAACAAGATAAACTCATTTTACATGGTATGTGTTAACTTTATATGTATACCAAAGTTTGATTTGTCCTTGCCTTTCTCAGGGCACAGACCATAGAAATCTGCCCAGTACTTTTCTTGTACTAAGTTCTGAAGCTAACGTTAAAGCCCCTTAAAATTTACACTCAAGCCCATCCCTATCTATTCAGTAGATCTTGTGGAAATGTAGGCCATAAACTAGCTGCTTGATATGTAAACAAATAAGTAAACTTTTTTTTTTGTAGAAATAATCCGTCTAGGGCTTGGGAAAGACAATGTCATTGTATTCCGTACATTATAGAATTGGCCTAAGACTGGTCTACAAACAAGAGGAATCATATACTTAGGTACTAAACCATGCAGAATTTAAAAAATCAGATAGCCTAATTTAAACAGTGTTCTAGTTTCTAGTGGAAGCCAGTGTAAAATCACAAAAAAAGGCGTAATCCTATCTCATTTTTTTAAAAGAAGAAATCAACTGTACTTCTGCATTCTAAAGTATTTGAATTTTTTTTAGCAGTTGTTTCGAAAGCCCCAAATAAACGTTTTTACAGTAATCAAGTTTATTTATTTATTTGTTACATTGTATCCCACATTTTCCCACCTATTTGTAGGCTCAATGTGGCTTACATAGTACCAGAGAGGCGTTTGCTGACTCCGGTGTGAACAAATACAAAGTGATGTTGTGGTAGGTAAAGTTCGTGTGGCACAGCCACATTAGGGAATCATACAGCGGAAGAGTTGTGTTATGTCCATTACGTACTTTAGTTTTGTTGTTTTGCAGAGATCAGGCATTTAAGTTGGATCAATAGGGTATGCCTTTTTAAACAGGTTAGTTTTTACTTTTTTCCGGAAGTTTAGATGGTCGTATGTTGTTTTCAAGGCTTTCGGTAATGCGTTCCACAGTTGTGTGCTTATGTAGGAAAAACTAGACGCGTAAGTTGATTTGTATTTAAGTCCTTTGCAGCTTGGGTAGTGCAGATTTAGATATGTTCATGTTGATTCGGATGTGTTTCTAGTTGGTAGGCTGATCGAGTATGTCATATATCCCGGGGCTTCACCGTAGATAATTTTGTGAACCAGGGGTACAGATTTTGAAAGCAAAGCATTGTTTGATTAAGAGCCATTGTAGTTTTTCACGGAGAGGTTTTGCACTTTCAAAGCACGTTTTTCCAAATATAAGTCTAGCTGCCGTGTTTTGGGCAGTCTGAAGTTTCTTTATGGTTTGCTCTTTGCATCCCGCATAAATACCATTGCAGTAGTCGACGTGGCTTAGTACTACCATTGATTGTATCAGGTTGCGAAATGTTTCCCTCGGGAAGAATTGTTTCATGCATTTGAGTTTCCACATTGAGTGGAACATTTTCTTTGTTGTGGATTTCACTTGGCTCTCTACTGTTAAGTTGCGGTCCATTGTAACGCCGAGGATTTTCAGGCTTTTTGCGATAGGGAGGGTGTAATCTGGGGTGTTGATACTTGTGGGGTTGTCTGCACTTTGTTGGGATGAGAAGATGAGACAGTGTGTTTTTTCTTTATTGAGTTTTAGTTGAAATGCATTTGCCCATGAGTCCATGATATTCAAGCTGAGCTTGATTTCGTTGGTGATTTCTGTCAGTTTGGTTTTGTAAGGAATGTATATTGTGACATCGTCTGCATAGATGAAAGGGTTAAGGCCTTGGTTGGATAAGGACTTGGCTAGTGGGGTCATCATTAGGTTGAAGAGGATCGGAGATAGCGATGATCCTTGTGGTACTCCACATTCTGCTTTCCATGGTGATGATATGTTTGAGTTTGATTTTACTTGATATGTTCTTGTGGTTAGGAAACCCTTGATCCAGCTAAGTATATTTCCACCAATCCTGAAGTTATCTAGTAATCTTATTAATATATTATGGTTTACCATGTCGAATGCACTAGACATGTCGAATGTGAGTAAATTAAATTGGTCTTCCTGCAAATATTTCTTGATACCTTCTCAATTTTCTTAAAGTACAAAATGTACTTCTTAGAAGAGCATTAACCTGATTTTCTATAGACATTTTATGATCCAAGATAATACCTAAAGGTTTCATGAATGATCTAATGCATAAATTTCTCCATCAATTTAAGATTTCGTTGCACAACTTGTTCAATTTTAAATAATTATGGCTGTATGTTAATCACAATTAACTCAGCGATTAATGCACCATCTGCCAACGTGATTAAAATTTGTAATCATGACCAATAAAATTAATCGGTCCCTGCTGGTGCCTTACCTCCTTTCCTCTCCTGCATGGGGTGCCACCGCCATTACATTCTACTTCTCATCTCTTTCCCAAGTCTCTCTCCATCCCTTCCCCTGATTGGCTGTCTAGTGGGATCTCCTCATTGGCTCTCTGCTGCAGAGCCAATGAGGAGGGCCGCTATTGGGCAGCCAGGTGGATATCAGCGTGCCGCGCTTCTAGTGAGTCTCTGAGACCCTTCTGCTGTCGCCACCTGCTATTGCTGCTGTCGCCTGTTGGTACTGCTGCCTGATGTCGCTGCTTCTGGTGGCCTGCTCCTGCCTTGGTGTCACTGCTTCTGGTGGCCTGCCCACCTGCCTTGGTGTCGCTACTGCTGGCCACCCGCCCGTCTGTTGTTGCCACCACTGGTAAGTGTCTTGATCGCAGTTCTCTTCTCCTCCCTTCCCCTGAGGACCCAGTGATTCCAGTCCCTTCCCCTCTCCTGACATGATACAGCAGTCCTGGTCACCTTCCTCCCTCCCCCCCCCCCAAACATAGTCCAGAAGTCCCGTTCCCTTCCCCCCCACGTGGTCCAGCGGTCCCGGTCCTCTTCCTCCCCCACCTCACGAGGTTGGACCTTCCCTCCACAGTCTGTGTAACTGACTGTATCTGTCTCCCTCCAGTCAGCCCCCAGACTGTTTGCTGCATTCCTGATCTGTGACTCAGGCAGGCAGTCAGTCTGTGTGTGTGTGTGTGTTGGGGAGGGGGGGAGACAGATGCAGTCACACAGGTTGTGAGTGAATGCATTTGTCTCCCCGCCCAGCCCCCCTCCAGTCCCCCCCCCCCTCCACTGCCTGCATGATCTGAATCACAGACCAGGCATGCAGCACACAGTCTGGGGAGGGCAGGCTGGGGTGGAAAACAGATGCTGTCACACACAGCCTGTGTGACCGATTGCATCTGTCTCTCCCCCCCCCCCCCCCCCCCCCCCGTCAGACTGTGTGCTCCATGCCTGATCAGTGACTCAGCTTCCTGTTTTTTTTTTATTGCACAATTAATTACGAGTTCAAAATAACAGCACAGAGTTCAGCCCAAGCGGGGAAAATATGGAGCAAAAATGTGTTAAAAAAAAAACTTGCTCCTGGGAAACCCCAGTATAGCTCCTGTTGGATTGCAGCCCAGCACCCTCAAGGCTTTCTGCACGCTGCAGTGCCAGATTGTATGCTGGTATGCTCTTTTCGGGGTGAATGAATCGCTACTGCCCAAAGATGAGGGGGCTTACCCCGGTACTACTACTAGTACTATTTATTCCTATAGCGCTGCTAGACATACGCAGCGCTGTACACAATATGTACAGGTACTTTCTCTGTCCCTAGAGGGCCCACAATCTTAAGTTTTTGTACCTGAGGCAATGGAGGGTTAAGTGACAAGCATCTGTAGTGGGAGTCGAACCCAGGTTTCCAGGATCAAAGCCCACTGCACTAACCATTAGGCCACTCCTCCCTGTTAGGGGAGCTGTTGAATGCCCAGCAAACTCAGTAATTTTGTATTGAGTGAGTAGGGAAAGGGAAATGGGACTTGATACACCGCCTTTCTGAGGTTTTTGCAACGACATTCAAAGCGGTTTACATATATTCAGGTACTTATTTTGTACCAGGGGTAATGGAGGGTTAAGTGACTTGCCCAGTCACAAGGAGCTGCAGTGGGAATTGAACTCATTTCCCCAGGATCAAAGTCCACTTTCACTAACCACTAGGCTACTAGTACTGGAGTACTAGTTACCACCCCGAACTTACGGGGACAGTTTTCCTCTGTCTCTTCTTAGGCATTTCAAATAGGAAACAGAGAGCTCTGAGCAACATGTCTGCTCTCTAGGACGCCATCTTGTCTCTCTCCTTATGGCCCCATTTTAACATTTAAAAATTCATGTGACCCCCCAGATTCTGATAAAAACAAAATAACAGACCTCTACACCAGTGGTTCCCAAACCTTCTCAGTTCAAGATACCCTTCATGTGTCAGTCATTTTTTCACCATATACCAAAAATCATTACCCGACTCTCAAGCATTTCAATAAGATCTTCTTTAACTTTCAAGGGTATCTAATTACATTGTATAGGATCCTTCAGATTCCCCTGACACCACCATACAGGCTAATATTGTGAGCCAGGCACTTTTATGGTGGGCAGGCATTCCTCATTTGATCCACAAATTTTAATTCTATTTAAACAAACTTTTTTTATCATATTTTCTCTTTTTACTTAAATATAAGCACTTAGCTTTAATCTGTAGCGTCACTACGGACTCCTTCTTCAGATATTTTAATAAAAGTAGTACAGTGACTGTGTAGTAATTCTAGCTATTTGTTTTCAGTCTGGAACTTACACTGTCATTTTTAAAAATATTTTTAACTATTAGGCATGTACAATTTCTTAATGTGGTTTGAGGAGAGGGCCTTCGGCAAAATTATGTAACCCCCCCCCCCCCCCCACATTGGTTACCAGGTATCTTGAGGACATATGGTTTCTACTTTGTTTTACAAGTCTTTTACGTTCCAGGTATTTTCTTCAGCACTGAAATTCCTGTATATTGTGCTAGCTGCAGTTGTTTTTATATAGCTCATTGCTAATGGAATAAACAGATGAAAAACCTGATTTTGATTGCAGCCTTGTCTTGCCTGAAGTGGGCAGAGGTGAGGAGGATTCTGGTGGTTATGGTTTGTACTTCTGTGATGAGTTTGGGTAGCCACTGAAGCCCTGAGTTTGTTGTAGGAGACCAACTATCTAGACCTCTTCTAAAGAACATTTTATCCTTATTGAAATGTATTTTGGGTGAATACTTTTTGCAAAACAAATTTTAAAAAATATATTTTACGACATCACATCGTGGAACTCGCCTTTTACAGACAGAAAACTTGGCTGCCCTAACTTGTTTGTGCTTGTGGTTAATACTGAATGAAACTGCTGCTTAGCATTCCTCAGGTGGAAGCTAGTTGGTTCCAGATGGGTTTTTGTAATTGTAACAGAAGGCGTTAGAGGGGAAGAAATCTTTGTGAGGCTCAGAAAGGATCTTCATTTTCCGTTGGGAAGGAACAGCATCATAGTGTCTCTGTCTACGTTATTTAGGTTTTTAGAACTTAAATTTGTTTAAATGGACAACAGAATTTGACCTAAAGTAGCTGAAATATCCTTGTGGTGTGACTTTCTGCAGTCAGTGTGGTTGCTAAGACTTAAGGTGAGGCCTCTCTTTTGTCTGGACCAGACCTGTGATGTGTGTTATGTGAATAGCTAAAGCTCCTTGGTGCCAGGGAGATTGCAGACTGCCATATATTGCTTGGGCCTGTGGTGCCCTAAGTCCAACTGAACTGATGTTCCAGTTGGTGCCAGACTGTAAGAAAAAAAAAAAAAAAAGCGAGGTTTCAGTACATCTGGAGGGATAGTGAGGAGGCCACAGTCCCTGCCTATGAGGATAGAAAAAACAAGTGTATGTCTGCCAAGTATGAACACAATAAGCACCTGAGATACTTACTTGGAAGAATAGAGCTGGGAGTCCAGGAAGAGACAGCAGGGCTGGGAGATCATGAAGGGGGGGGGGGAGGGGGGGTTCGCTTGCCGTCCAGCCTGTAAGAAAAAAAAAGTGAGGTTTCAGTACATCTGGAGGGATAGTGAGGAGGCCGCAGTCCCTGCCTGTGAGGATAGAAAAAACAAATCTGAACACAATAAGCACCTGAGCTACTTACTGAGATACTTACTTGGATGAGCAGGGCTGGGAGTAAAGGAAGGGAGAGAGGTGGGTTGGCTTGTCGTCTAGGCTGTAAGAAAAATAAAAAAAAGATTAAAAGTGCAGAAATATGTGTGTGTTTGGTGGCTAGGAAACTATATGGTAGCCACGGGAGATACTTACACAGAGAAGTGCTGGGACATGAGAGTAGGGGAAAAAAGAACACACGCATTAGACGAACACATAATGACAAAGGGATAGAGAATATGTGAGATGTATATAGGGAATAGATAAGGAGAATATACCATTTGCACTGCGGGAAGTGACGGCGGGGTCATCCCGCGATACCTCACGCCTCAGCTCTCTGATCTCCTGCCAGGGATCCAAAAAGCACATCCTCATCTGTTGTTGCTCTGCGAAATGCCTTTTGGCTTGCTGCTGTAGTTTGTGGAAATTATTTTTCAGTATCTCACACAGGTCGCTCAAATGGGTGTTGGTCTTCTCCAACTCACGCATCAATGCATTGCCCACCAAATTCAGCTGCTCGCACTGTGCATCAGACACAAGGTGCACCTGCTCACATTTAGCATCTGTCGAATGCTGGACACGCCCAGTCATTTTTTTTTTTTTTTAATCATTTATTTATAATTTTTTCATTTTACAAGGGTCACTTGCAAAACAGTAAAACAGAGATGATTGTACATTAAAACAATATTAGAAGAAAACAATCTCAACAAGATAAATGGATTTTATACAATCTTTCTCTTTCTTGGACCACAAAATAAATAGGGAGTGAAACAAGACAAGGAGATCAATTTAAACAACAGCAAACAAAGAAAACGTGGTATTAATCCGATTATCCCCAGTTATTATTTATCTAAATCATTATTCCACATTGATCATCTGGTTGGTTTCTTCAAGACCATAACGGTGCATAGTCTATCAATTTCATTGGAAACATACTTATTGTCCAATATTAGTGAAAGTAATACACCTGATTTCATTTTTTTTCCCTTTTAAAACCAGAAATTGTTTAACAATACAAACCCTTGAATCTCCAATCCAATTCCCGCTGATTAAAGTAATCCCAGTTTCACAGGCTTCACTCCTTTTGAATTAATATATTAAGAGGAATTATTTCAGAGGAAAAAAAACATTAGGAATCATACCCGGAACTCTGGGAAAACAACAATCTCGATATTAATCATCTGTAACAATATTCATTTTGTTCAAATGTTTCTGGTCTTTTATCATTTTCAAATCTTAACCGTTTCCTACTTCAGTAGAACTTCATTTGCTGTATATTCTCAAAGGATTCGATTAGATTATCCATGTGGCTCATTAACAAGACTATATCTGAAGCAAAGTCATTCTCTACCACCATCAGGTCCTGGAGCACCCTCCAGATGACATTCAATGCAACCTCCACGGGAGCTCAAAACTCCAAGCTGATAACTCTTAAGGGTTTAGGAGTAGCACCGCCGACACGGGTTCAGCTGTAAACTACTTCCGTTTCAGCATACACTCCTGACTCACTCCTCCACTCCTTTGGGCATGGTGGTTAAATGATTTTTGAGCGATGAAGTTGTTTCCAGGTCCAAGAGCATCGACGCTCCTTCGTCGACGCTAATCAAAGGACTCATCAACCCAATCATCTATGGGCAGCTCGTCACACAGCGGTCCCACACTTGCTGCATAGGGGACAAAACGCTGGTCATCGGCGGCTGACCCCCCATTGTCCCCTTCCTCTGTTAAGGCAACTGCAATGCAGAGAGGAAATTTCAAGTGAACAAAAACTGAACTTCAGAGGACAGCTGGGCCGTTGAGTGTACGAGCTTCAGGTCACCATCTTTCCCCTCTCCCTAATTTGGGACACTCTTTGTCTGGTTTCTCCTCAGAGGCCTGTCTGATATGGGTAACCCTTCAGCATAGCCCTCTGAGTCATTGAAACACGGAAGCCCCTCCACCACTTACAAGGTGGTGTCCCTTTGGAGGGGGCCCAGCCACTTCTTTAAGCAGTGTGTTGATACCCTCATTCCACTTGGCCTGCATCTCCCACAGCTGGCGCTGATCCTACCCCATTCCTCTGTAGGGGGTGCAGGAGGACGGTCATTGCGTGACTCAACAGCAGAAGATACGGGGGTGGCATCGACGGGGGTGACATCTACGATCTGAAGGGTCATGGTTTCTTCCGGCTCCCCATCCTCTCCTCCCTGTGTAGGCATTAGTAACCATAGACCTATAAATTATACACACACACACATACATACACACACCACCAATGTCCTATTGTAACTAATGGAAAGTATGGTAACCAAACAACTCACCAACTACCTAAACAAATTCACAATACTACATGAATCACAGTCAGGATTTTGAGCCAACCATAGCACTGAAACAGTGCTAACCACTCTCATAACCAAATTTAAACAAATAATTGCAACTGGAAATAACGTGCTAGTCCTACAATTTTATATGTCCAGTGCATTCGACGTGGTCAGCCATCAAATACTCTCGAACATACTAGACTACTTTGGGATTGGAGGAAATGTACTAAGATGGTTTCAAGATTTCTTAACAGCAAGAACCTATCAAGTGACTTCAAACTCAAAAACGTCAACACCATGGAAACCTGAATGCGGAATACCACAAGGATCACCGCTCTCACCAACCTTGTTCAACCTAATGATGACACCTTTAGCCAAATCACAAGCCAACCAAGGACTTAACCTGTACATCTATGTGGACGATGTCACTATATACATCCCGTTCAAAAAAGACATAACCGAAATCACAAATGAAATCACACACAGCCTCCAAATAATGAGCTCATGGGCGGACGCATTCCAACTAAAACTAAACGCAGGAAAAACACAGTGCCTCATCTTGTCCTCACAATACATCACAAACAAACCCATCACCATAAACACCCCAGATTACACCCTTCCGGTATCACACAGCCTAAAAATTCTGGGAGTCACAATTGACCGAAATCTCACACTCGAAGACCATGCGAAAAATACAGCAAAGAAAATGTTCTACTCAATGTGGAAACTTGAAAGAATCAAATCTTTCTTCCCAAGGGAAATATTCCGCAGCCTAGTACAATCAATGGTGCTAAGTCACCTAGACTACTGCAACGCCATTTATGCCGGATACAAAGAACAAATCATTAAGAAGCTTCAAACCACTCAAAACACAGCAGCCAGACTCATATTTGGGAAAGCAAAATACGAAAGCGCCAAACCCCTAAGAGAAAAATTGCACTGGCTTCCACTGGCTTACATCCCCAGTGTCGCTTAGGGTAAAATATTCCTTAACATCTCCCTCCAACAAGGAGAAAATGGACAGGTCCAGAAGCAACTGATCATTCAATCTCCAAAATTTTCTACCCGTCCCACAACTAGGCAAGGCCAGGCTAAGAGTAATCAGGGCATAAGCAGACCTGAGTCATGGTTCGATGGCAATGTTCTGAAGCAATATACATCATTCCATGAGCCACATGTCTATCCTAGTATAAGAACCATGGAAAGCTGAATAGAACGTATAGTTGCGCTCTCCCGTATGGTATAAGTGCCACAAATCCTCCAAACCCAAACTAATAAAAGTTTTAAAATGAGTTCTATCCCACTTAGCATAGTGAATTATAGCATTTGAATTATCGAACTGAGGGTCACATGTTAGGTTGAAATTGCCTCCAGTGATTAAGAGCCCCTCTCTAAATTTCAATATTCTGCTTTCCAGCCTTTCCAAAAAAATCCCCTTGCTCAGAATTTAAAGCATAGACATTTAATAAAGTATATAGTAGATCATTCATCTCTACTTTCACAAACGAACACCGACCCTCAGGGTCCAACAGAGTAGCTCTGATTGAACAACAAACCTTTTTATGAATTAAAATACCTACCCCATTACTTTTCCTGTGTCTTTTATTAGTGACCTGAATCACATATGAGAAATGACATTGGGTTAGAAGTCTCATGCAAGGGAAGCAAATGGATTTCTTGAACAAATCCAGCGGTCATATTATTACACTTGCTTCCTTAAAAAAGAATTGTCTCTTTTAGGGCAAATTCAAGCCTTTTACATAAATTGACATCAATTGCAACCTAAGCATAGTAAAAGAGGTGAGTAAAATTTCCAGCCAGAGGAAAGAACCAGCGACATAACCCCCCCAAATCCTAAATGCATTCTCTTTAGACCACCATAAACTCTCCAAGCTGTCCATCCCCAAAGAGCTTCTCATGAAAAACAGTTAATCCCTGAAAAACAACCCCCTTCCCCCTCCCTCCGCCTTCCCTCCATCCCATGGAATAGAAGAGGACCCATCACCTTGTAAGGTGTCCAACAGCAAAGGAAGAGCAAAGAGGCAATACAAACAGAACCAACTCAGTATACAAAAAAGTTCAACATTATGCTTCAATAACATTAACTCAGCGCAATGCCATAAAAGAACTCAAGAGTCCCACTCCCGCCTGATAGATCAGATAACTTATAAACATTGTCCACCTTGCTCACGAAATCCTCCCTGATTTAGTAACTCTTTGCCATTCTGGCCCCTGCAGAGCCCTCTTTGGCTGTGGCTGGGAAGTCGATGTGTCATTCTCCACTTGATTGAGCAGGCCAGCAGCAATCAAGTTATCTCTAACTGCAGAAACAGATGTGGCAGTATATGTTTTGCTTTCCACCGTAAATGCCAATCGTATGAGAAAAAGTCACCGGTATCCTGCCTGCTTTTCCTGTAGTAATTGGGTCCAATCTTGCTAGGCCCGATGCCTGGCCAGTGTTGCAGGACCTATATCTGGGTACAACTCCACATCGCTGTTTTCTCAGCACATCACTCCACTTTTATGGCACACTGCTCGGAGAAGTCACTCCTTTTCCCCATATTTATGGAAGCACACAATGCTATCTCTAGGACTATTACCAGCACAGGACCCAAATGCACAATTCAGAAGCGGTGGGGCTGGTGCCAGGGCATCCCCCTCCTGCTGCAAGGCTTGTTCCAAAATAAGGCCCGCTATCTCCATGCTACAAGACTCCACAACAGTCTTTGGAACCCCTAAGAGGCATAGATTACAACACCTCAATCGATTCTTGAGGTCCTTCAGTTTAAATGCAACTTCATCCTGCTGCTGCTTCAAATATGCAACACACCTATGTAAACGTTCCATATCTTCCCTGTGGGCTTCCAGCTGCATCTAAGCCTCCTCCATACCACTGCCAAAATCTCCAACATCCTTTTTTTTAACTCCTTCAAAGTATCATGGAGTTCAGAGTTCACCAACATGAGGTCCAACTTCAATTCTTGGAATCATTCCTGCATGAAGGAGAGTGAGTTCAGCATCCTGCGGCACCAAGGAGCTCAACTGCTGTGTGATACCAGAAGGCCATCTTTGCCTAGTGTCTCGATGCCGGAGCAGATGTGGCACTCAAATAGGATTTAATGTCCGTTTGCCGCTTACGAGTGGACATTCCCAGTTACACCACACTGCAATGCACTCTGATCTTCCACCGAGATGTAAGGATCTCAAAATGGAGCACCAAAGGCACGATTAAACTCGGGTGGCACTGGAGCTAAACGCTCAAACTGTCATCTATGCTGGTGATGTCACTTCCTCCCCCCCCCCTTCAACTCTTAGACTTGAATTTTCTCACAGTGTAATTTCAGCTTCTTGACCACATCCCTTTGGAATTCTCTCCCACTTGAGATCTGCTTAGAAAGCTCTTATTGGAAATTTAGGAAAGCCATTTTTCTCTTTGAGACTAGTTCTGGTTGATGATGGCGTTTTCTGTGCCCTCATATTTTGGTGCTATATTTCCTGGTAAATTTGTGGTGTTTTTCAATGTTTTGACAGCTGTTTTGCTTGTGTTGTAAACCACTATGGTACCTTTTTTTGTTTTGTTTATTTTTGCTTGAATAGCAGCAAGGCTGTTGAGTAGGAATCTGCAGTGACACAGTATGCAGAGGCAGAGGCATGTAGGTAGACTGGTGGGCTGTGTTAACTGAGCCTGCTAAAACACCTTAGCAGTGATATCCTTAAATGGCAAAGGCACCAGTTTAGTTATGTTCTCTGCAGTTAGAAGGTGAATTTGCATTTTGTTTCTGCTTTTCAGCTGTTTTGGGGAGCCAGTCACCTATGCTCTGTAAAATTTGTAATTTTGTAAAACTTTATTTTATTTTATTTAAATGAAACATTTTCTTGATCTTCAGATGAACTGTTGTATTTCTATGGTGCCTGGTATTTGTTAATAATATTTGTTTTTCAGCTATGATGATGTTAAATAGTGCTTGAAAGGGTTCTGCTTAGTATCTTACAGTGAGACTATATATAGAAGGATATGGGACATAGATGTGTTTAGCATCTGGAATATAGAAATACTCAGAAGGAAAGTATTTGTCAAGGTATTGAGGCACCAAGTGTTTCCTGTTCTATATTGTATTTTCCCAGATGTATTTGTTAATCTATGATAGATAAATGACCTGTGTTTGCAAAATAGATAGTCATTTTCTTCGTTTTTACCAGGTTTGCTATATATATATGATGGATTATTGATTGCATCAAGGTTGACCCCAGCTGGTCAAAGAGGGAAGGGATTTTGGATTTAGCTCACATCTTTAAGTTATAGCTCAAGATGAGTTATATTTGGGTAAAGTAGGTATTTTTGTCTAAGAGGCCCTTTAATTTAAGCTTAATAATGTGTGCTAATGGACATTAGCATGTGCTAAATGCTGCATGACCTATTTTATACCTATGGGCCATGTGGCACTTAGTGTGTACTAAGCTTTAGTAAAAGGGCTCCAAAGTTAGGACCTGAAGCAATGGAGGGTTAAGTTACTTGACCAAGATCAAAAGGAGTCACATTGGGATTTGAATTGGGCTTCCCTGGTTCTCAGCCCACTGCTCAAACAATTGGAACAGGAGTTCTTAATCCATTCCTCGGGACAGACCCAGTCACTTGGATTTTCAGGATATCCTCAATGAATTTGCATGAGATAGACTTGTATACCAAGAAGGCAGAAGTGTGGAAAGAAAGGTGGGAGGTTGACCACGGATACCAAAGACTGGAGAGATGCAGTCTGGAGTGAAAAATCCTTTATTGATAAAATGAGTCGTTTTATCAATAAAGGATTTTTCACTCCAGAGTGCATCTCCCCAGTCTTAGGTATCCATAGTCAACCTCCCACCTTTCTTTTCACACTTCTGTGGTTTCCCGTGGGACGTTCGAGTTCTCCATCTTGGCAGTCTTTCTTGAACATATGCTAAGAAGGCAGCGCATGCAATTCTAATGCAAATTCATTGAGGATATCCTGAAAACCTAACTGGCTGGATGAGCCCTAAGGACTGGATTAAGAATCACTTCATTGGTCGGAAGGTTTCCTTCACAGCGCTTAGTCCTACTACTACTAATACAATTTATTTTAAGTTGGACCTCAGCCTCAGATTGCCCAGCTTGACTAGAAGGAAGGGCAAAAATGAGGAAAGTTTGAACCAAAAGCAAAAAAAAAAAAAATCCCCTTCTCCTGGCTTACTGTCTTTTAAAAGTATCCTAATGTTTAGTACAGTGAGCACAGAACCAGGGGAATCAGGTTTGATTTCCAGTGCAGCTCCTTGTGACTCTGGGTAAGTCACTTAACCCTCTGTTGCTCCATGTACAAAAACTTAGAATGGGAAGGAGAAAGTACCTGAATACAAGTGGAGTGGAGGAGTGGCCTAGTGGTTAGAGCAGCAGTCTTGCAATCCAGAGGTGGCCGGTTCAAATCCCGCTGCTGCTCCTTGTGATCTTGGGTAAGTCACTTAACCCTCCATTGCCTCAGGTACAAACTTAGATTGTGAGCCTTCCTGGGACAGATAAATATCCAGTGTACCTGAATGTAACTCACCTTGAGCTACTACTGAAAAAGGTGTAAGCAAAATCTAAATAAATAATAATATATATGTAAACTGCTTTGGTTGTACCACAGAATGGTGGTATATCAAATCCCATTACCCTTTTCTCTCCTTCATGATGTTGCTGTAATTGCTAGTGAAAGGAAGACGTTCTGCTGTTACCTTGCAGCTGGGAATGGTGGGGGTTTAGCTGGCATGCTAGCAGGAGCGAGGTAAGCAAACATATATCCACAATGGACATAAGATCCTACTTGTGCTCCTTTTTCAGGATGCGGTATGGTAAAACCTACAACATAGTGCTGGGATCTGGGCAGGTGGTGATAGGCATGGACCTAGGACTCCGTGAGATGTGTGTTGGAGAGAAACGCACTATTATCATCCCTCCTCACCTGGGCTACGGAGAGGCTGGAGTGGGTAAGTAAATAGAACAAAAACAGTACTAGGCCGTAGAGATTAGGGAACATTTTTCGTATTAATTTGTGCAGACAGTTCACTAGTGACGTGAAATATTGAATAGTACAAGTATATTCAAACTTGTGGCCTTTAATTCTAAAATTTGTTTTGAAAAAATATTTTTTTAAAGCTTACTTACATTTGTCTCAGTGCTGTGGTTTCACTTAGTATGTGTGATGCATCTTTCCGATTCTTCTTCCACATGATCCTGGGGAAAAACATTGTTCTTATCCGGGTAGCAAAACGTAGCTAGAAAAAAGAGTACATGTTAGGTGAACGAAGGGTTAATTTTCTAAAGCATTTCCCCCCATGTAAGGTATGTGTCTCTGTTCTTGCTGAACCTGCTTGGTTAGGAGGGTTATATGGAGGGAGAGAGGGGGAGAGAGAGAGAGAGAGAGAATGGTTGGCCTCTGTGCATTGCTTGGCTCAGCCCAGAAGTCCTTCAGTACGCTTTGTCTCCAGCAGGTGAATAGACATGTGGATTGTCTCTTCAATGAAGGAATGGCTCCTGTGGGGAAGGAATCTCTGGCCTACTTCCACAGTGCAGCTAAGGACTGAGATTAGTAAGCAAAAAATAGGAGGATGCAGCATGGCTGGTCTCCTTCCCTTGGGGACCAAGGTCCGTCACCTCCTGCAGCACTGAAGCCCCCTCTGATTGTGCAAGGGACTCTGGAGCTTCTGCTGTCCAGGCTTTCTGGCAGCATGGGCTGCTTGTAGAGGGAGGTAGTGCAATGGCAGGCCACTACCGAACCTGGAGCACAGTTGACTGATGTAGCATCTGTTCTATATAGGACATCTTTCACATAGATGGCACTTGGGGCTTTTATGCTTAGTAACAGTTAGGGTGTCTCTGCTTTTGGTAAACAGGACCTCAGTGGCTCTCCAACCCGAGAACATTGAAATGGAGATCAGGTTTGAAGCTTGTCTCTCTGGCTCTTCAGATTGTGGAGGGAAGCCAAGGGGCTAGTGAGGTAAGAGTACAGGCAGGCTTTTAATATTGCTCTGACTTGAGATCCTCCTTCCTACAAGCTTCCACCCAATCAGGTTGTTTTTCCCAGGCTTAGCTGGCTGGGATTCAGTATTTTCCTCCTTCAGGCAGGAAAGCCACCACATGATATGCCCCAACCCTTTTGTCTTTACTCCTAGTCCATAACGACGGCTAATAGGTCAGGTTTTCAGGTCATCCCTAATGAAAATGCCTGAGAGATTTCTATGCCCACTACCTCAATTGTATGTAAATCTTTCATGCATATTCAGTAGAGGCATCAATAAATCCTGACGTTGGTGGCTGTCAAAGGACTGTGACTGAAGACCAAGACCCTAACTGATGCATAGAGGCATAACCAGACTGGCTTCTTCCTGATAGCTCCCTAGATTGGGCCCAAGTGCATGATTAGCTCGCCTGGAACTTGCATGTGCAGAGGGATGGAACCTGACTCAGCATAAAACATGGTCTGGATTGAAGGCATGAAAGTCTGCTCAGATATTGTGAGACCCCCCCCCCCCCACCTTCCCAGACAGGAACAACAGGAAGGCTGATTGACTATAATGTGCACCACAGTTAATGGATTTTAGAAAGCTAGTTGTGGGGGGGAAGGCCAGTGTGCAATACTACTGCCTACACTATGAAAGTCAGTGCTCTTCATTCTTGGTTGCATTGGTGTAAGCCAGTGCTCAGGTCTGCTGGCTATGCTGGGTTTAGTACAGCGTCCATCACTGCACTAAGTATAGGCTCATGTCTATTGATGCTGCTATCACCATTGTAGTTGCTGGGAAATGAACCAGTGTGCTCTGATGTTGGCTTTGCTGGGTGGTAGCAGTCACTCACTGATGTTATTGTAGAGACAATTGTGTTGGTGTCTGTGTACAAGAGTAATACTTATTACTGAGGAGTGTACTGATTGTGCTGGATAAAGTCAGGGTTTATTGATTCTGATAGCACTGATGTCTATTCTGGATAGTGACCAGCACTCAAGGCCTGTTAGATGGGGGGGGGGGGGGGGGGGGCAAATCCTGCCCCAGTCCACTAGAGGTACCCCCGCATGAGTCCTAGGGAAGATGCTTAACTGAGGTGGGACTTGGATTGGGGGCATGGAATATTGCTTCAGAAATGGGGGGAGGGAATCAGGGTGGCTAATTTGTTTCAGGCTTCAGCTGCACAGAGTGCTGCTGGGTTATTAGCATTTGTGACAGCTAGTGTGCAGCAAGGTTCTGTGTGCTTGTTGTCAGTGCTGGCTACACCTATTCTTTGCCCATGATGCACCTGGATCCAACCCCTACTCGCACTAAGCAGTTCCAGCTACCACAGGATTTTTACTGTACCAGACTGGTTTTAGTGTGCAGTATCCATTAGTGCAGGCCTGCATGCTAACACCTCTGCTAGTTGTTCTGTGCAGCTTAGTAAATGGGTCCCTTTGTGCACTACTAGGGAAAGTGCTTGCTCTCTGTTTTGTCCAATGTTGCCTTTATAAAATTTCCAAAAAGCAGATACAGTTTAGACAGTCATGGTCAAAGGTTGGCGACCAAGCAATTTTCAACTATACCAAACTGGGTTCTTGTTTACTAATATTGTTTTGGGCTACAGTCTTCATTTTTGGCTAAATATTTATTTTTTTAACAGTTTCAGCCATCTTTTTAATAAATCTCACTTATAAGGCAAGAATTTGGTGGTATTTTCATAATTACATGTTGGATTTTGGATTCCTGCTTGAAACCTTATAATATTCCTATTTGTATAATTTTTGGTATAATCAAACTTTTTTTTTTTGTTTGGCATTGTAAGAATAGATAACATGATATCTGTGAGTAATAATTAGAGGTTTAACTATCTCTTAGTCCACTGTATTAGTGTTATTTGATTAACTTGTCTGTAACAAAAAATCAGATCCATTAAAATTTGATGCAGAGTTGAGTAAAAAAAAATCTGTTCTGTCAAAGAAACACTCTAAACATTATTTTGTTTACAAGGTGCTACAAAATGAAAATCTAAGGCATCTATACAATGTCTTCTTATAAGGTATTGTACATATTTGGTGTCTCTAGTTTGATTTGCTTCAGGTTTTCAGTTGCGTATGGTAGTATGGTACGTGGGAAAGAGCTTACTCCAGAGAAACATGCAGAGATCATAATTCTGTACGAAGAAAAGATACCAATAAGAGCAGTTGAAAAGAAGTTGAAAGTTGCTCATTCAGCTGTCATAATAATGGTCAGACGAAATGAAGAGCTGAACAGTTTTTAGTCTCGGGCACACTTAGGTTGACCAAGAGCTACGGATCTACGAATGAACAATACAATCATTCAGGATGGGCTTGAGCCTTTGGGGAAAATGTTGACAGGACAATTGACTGGTTAAGATGAAACTCCGACACTACCTTAGGAAGGAACTTAGGATGTGTTTGGAGAACTACTCTGTTGTGAAATTTAGTGTAAGGTGGATCAGCTACTAGTGCATGCAGCTAACTGACACTTCAAGCCGAAGTGACCACCACCATAAATAAGACCTTCTAAGTCAGGTACTTCAGATGACAGGAGTCAAGTGACTCAAAGGGAGCTTTCATCAGCTAGGTGAGGATAACGTGGAGGTCCCATGACACTGCTGGAGGTTTGGCAGGGGATTTATCAACAACAAACCTCTCATGAATTCGAACAACTAGAAGCTGTACAGAGATGGGCTTCCCTTCTACATGGTAATGGTAAGCACTACTTGGTTTTTAGACCAGACTCAAAGAGGTGTAGAAGGTATTCAAGCAGGTTTTGTGTGTGTGTGTGTGTGTGTGGGGGGGGGGGGGGGGGGGGGGTTAAAGAGAGAGGATCCAGAGCCTTGCCTTCACATCAGATGGCAAACCTTCACTTAAAAATATATCACCTTTTAGTGGAATCTTTCCTGGAAGCTAACAGAATCCTGGAGACACTCTTAGAGGCATATTTTCAAAGCACTTTGGGAGTCTAAGTTCCATAGGTTTCTATGGAACTTTGGGAGGCTAAGTGCTTTGAAAATGAGCTTGTTAGGCAGTCAAAGAGAAGCAAATTTTTTGCTCTCAACATCCAAGTCATGAGGGTTAGGTTGTGGAAGAGATCTCTCGTTCTGTGTGATATCGGTTGGAAAATAATCCAATCTCCATGGTCCTTTGGAGGACAACTCCAGAAGAAGAGGGAGCCATATCTGTTTTGGCCAATAAGAAGTGATTATGATCATGGTTCCCTGGTTCGGCTTGAGTTTAAGCAGAATTTTCCCTGTCAGAGGTATGGTAGGATATGCATACAGAAGGCCTTCCCTCCAAACGAGGAGGAAGGCATCCGATGTTATCTTGCCATGGGACCTGAGGCTGGAGCAGTACTGAGGGACTTTGTTGTTGACATGACTAGCAAAAAGATTCACCAAGGGAATGCTCCATTATGACACTAGTGCAACTGGATCAACCTGCTCAGCCTGTCCACCAGACTGTTGTCTGCCATGTAAGGGAACATGGAACAAAACCAATTAACAAGATTGCAAATGTTATCAATAGAAATCAAACAAAATAAAACATGGAAAAGAAAATAAGATGATACCTTTTTTATTGGACCTAACTTAATACATTTCTTGATTAGCTTTTGAAGGTTGCCCTTCTTCGTCAGATTGGAAATAAGCAAACGTGTTAGCAGATAGTATATATAAGAGAAACATCAAAGCATTACTTTGACAGTCTGACAGAGTGGGAGGGTCAGACTGTCAAAGTAATGCTTTGATGTTTCTCTTATATATACTATCTGCTAACACATTTGCTTATTTCCGATCTGACGAAGAAGGGCAACCTTCGAAAGCTAATCAAGAAATGTATTAAGTTAGGTCCAATAAAAAAAGGTATCATCTTATTTTTTTTTCCATGTTTTATTTTGTTTGATTTCTATTGATAACCTTTAAGAGTGGACTAACACGGCTACCACACCTCTCTACTCAAGATTTGAAACAGAACCAGCAAACAAATTTTGTCAACGATAGTGTGGGCTGAAGTGTATGTAGAGTTAAGAGTTTTCTGGTAATGCTCATTTAAAATGAAACTCCATCTTTTCCTTTTTTATAAAATGCTCAGTGACATTAATACCTCAGTGGCATTAATGTGCAGGAGGTAAGCCTTTTTCAAATGAAGGAATACTCTCGAATGAGAGGGCATAGGATGAAATTAAGAGGAAATAGGCTTAAGGGGAATCTAAGAAAATGCTCTTTCATGGAAAGAGTGGTGGATGCATGGAATAGCCTCCCAGTGGAGACTAGGACTGTATCAGAATTTAAGAAAGCGTGGGACAGGCACGTGGGATCTCCTAGGAAAAGGAGGAATTAGGGGTTACTGAGGATGGGCAGACTGGATGGGCCATTTGGTCTTATGTGCCATCATGTTTCTATGTTTCTATTTCATGAAGCAGCCCTTCCCTTTAGCCTGCCTTAACTCTTGTCTACTGTGTTTGTCTCCTGGTTCTTGTGAGCATTGCTCCTTATCTGATTTGTGTATGTAAAGGCAGCTTTCCCTGTTTGCTTGCTTTTCCCTTTGTCTCTAGTGCCTGTTATTTGACTGTTCACCAATATCAATACCCAGCTCCAAATTATATATCAGTTCATCTTATACATAACATTTATGTTAGTAATACTGGATCGATCAGATGCTCCTGTCACCACTATTCTGGCTCAAAGAATCAAACCAAGCACTGCTTTATAGTGGGTATGTATTCGTCATCGATCCACTTTTTATCATTTTTTAGCAAATTTTTTTTACAATAAGTCTTTCAAATATCAAACGTCAATATTCAAGTTTCAAAAATCACACTTCAAGTACTTAGCTCAAAGGGACTTTTTTTCTTTTACTCCTCAATTTTTCCATCTAACACGGAGACTTCTTAAGCCGACATGAACTCATGTTTTGCACAATTTGCTGTGTCAAGGATTGTTATTTGACTGTGGCACTTCCTTGTGTGTTCCTATGAGTGGCTTCCCTTTATCCTTGAGTGCCGTGTGGCACAGTCTTGTGTATTTTTATGAGTGGATTCCCTTTACCTTTGAGTGCTGTGTGGCCAGTCTTGTGTATTCCTATGTGGCTTCCCTTTTGTCCCTGAGAGCCGTGTGGCACAGCCTTGTGTATTCCTGTGAGTGGCTTTCCTTTACCCTTGAGTGCTGTGTGGCACTCCCTTCAATATTCCTTTGAGTGGCTTCCCTTTTCCCTGAGTGCTGTGTGGCCAGCCTTGTGTATTATGAGTGGATTCCCTTTACCCTTGAGTGCTATGTGGCCAGCCTTGTGTATTCCTATGAGTGGCTTCCCTTTATCCTTGAGTGCCGTGTGGCACAGCCTTGTGTATTCCTTTGAGTGGCTTCCCTCTTCCCTGAGTGCTGTATGGTACAGCTTAGAGTGTTCCTTCATGAGTGGCTTCCCTTATCCTTGAGTGCGGTGTGGCATAGCCTTGAGTGTTTCTTTGTGTGGCCTTGTCTTGAGTTTTCCCTGTGTGCTTTCTGTTTGAGTCTTCTCTGTTTTGGGAGCGAGACCCTACTGGGGGAATTTGGGGTTGGGGGATGGGGATTTGGTTTTCTATGGATGTTGATCTTTAGACTCTATTAGATGTATTAAGTTTATCTTTCAGTAAAGTTTTTTAAAAATTAAAAAAAAACCCCACAAACCTAGTATAAAAGGCTTGTTTTTGTGAAAAATTGTCAAAATGCTTACTTGATACTACACCACACAGCGCTCTATATAAACTAAACACCGAAACTTGGTTTTGATTGGTTGGGAGTAGAAAAGTACTAATGAAATCAAAAATGCCCAGGGAGCAGTTGCTCTTGATAACTCCTTAATATAATGAGATACTTGAAGATAAGCAAGGTATAATCTATGGATCCCCACATCTTGCAAAAGAATAGGCATAAGTTTCAATATACCCCTGTCAGTGAAAAAATCTGCAACATACACCAAACCATTAGTCACCCATCTGTGGAATATTGCATTGTCCATTCCAGGACTAAAGTCTCAGTTACCAAGAAGTGGTATAAAATCCATGCAGATCGAGTTGCCTTGTAAAAGAGATAATAGAGTATGCCAAGTTTCTTGCATGGATTTTGACAAAACATGTTTCAGGGAATGTGGTAATTTTCCCCTAGGAACATGTAATGAGGGTGCAATGAACTAAATAACTCTTGTTCTACTGTCCAAAGAGTAAAGACCTCGGTAAGATGGTGTAACAGACATACC
The DNA here is from genome assembly GCF_901765095.1 of Microcaecilia unicolor. Lineage (NCBI taxonomy): Eukaryota > Metazoa > Chordata > Amphibia > Gymnophiona > Siphonopidae > Microcaecilia > Microcaecilia unicolor. Next base: position 219,292,801 of record NC_044031.1, read on the forward strand.
ACATTATACAGATATAAGTGGGGAAAACCAAGTGCCCATGTAAATATTCCAGTTTAGGTTTTCGTCCCCTCCATCAAAATTTAGTAATTGCTTCCCGAAGAACTTTTTGATCCCTTTTCAGTATTTTAATTGGGATATGCTGAAGCACATAAAGCATCGTACTTTAAATTTCTTATAGTTAGCCTCAGCATGAATTTCTTTTAGCAACTCATTCCACAGTGCTGGACATGCAAAAAGAAAGCCCTAGAAAAGTGTGGCACTAACATTCCAAAATCTTGCAGTGACCTAAGACACCTGACCGGTGTATATAAGACTATTCATTTATTCAAATATAGTGGCTGCTGTTCCCATAATGACCCATGTGCTATACAAAGAGTCTTGAATTTGCTCCTGTATGGGACAGGTAACCAATGGAGTCACATGATCAAACAGTTGTGCCTTCCTGAGGAGTCTGATAGCCATATTCTGCAGTGTTTGCAATCATCTGAGCATTTGGTAGTCTTGAATAGACCACGTTGCCATAGTCCAGCTGAGATGTAAAAAGGGCATATATCAATGTTTGTAATGTCGCTTCATCGAAATATCCTCTAATAGCCCTAGTCTGTCTCAAAAAATAAAAGCCCTTTTTTGCCACAGCTGACACTTATTCCTCAAAAGATAAAGATGAATCTATTATGACCCCTAAATATTTAAAACTAGCGACTGATGTAATAGGTTCACCAAATTATACTGGCATCAATGATGGGACTCACACTATGACCTGAAATCCAACAATAGTCTTGCTAACATTTAAAACTAACCACAGTTTCTGCAACCAGTCAGCAACAGCCATCAGTCCTTTCTGAAAGAAAGACATCCAAAGTTACAGGTGATACCTTTGCCAAAATGAGGACATCATCTGTACAGCAGTATACTCCTAGTCTATATTCCTGGATCAGAGCTATCGGTGGGCTTACATAGATATTAAACAAAAGAGGTGAAAGAGCTGATCCCTGAGGCACCTCACATTCAAAGGGGATTCTCTCTGAACCCTTATTCTCAATGCTTACTACATATGTTGTGTATGAAAGGAAGGATTTTAAGCATGTCAGGGCCATTCCTATGATGCCGATGTCTCTCAACCGCTGGACGAGTAGGTCACAATCCACTAAATCAAAAGTTGCAGCAAGGTCTAGGGACACTACTAGGCCTGAGTCCAAAGTAGGTGGGCCTATGTCCACCCGTAGCTAGGCCACTGACTAGTACTACAACTTCCTCAGGAAAAGGCCTCCATTCTGAGTAAATAAAAGATGCTTAATCACGTCAGTGCCAGGAATTGCAGATCCTTGTAGCAGTAAGGCTACTACTTGCAAGGTAACTGAAGAGTTAATAAAGAAATTGTTCTCATTAAGCAAAACAAAGGTTTCAGAGTAAATTGGGGACTTCCATAAGGCACACAGAACTCCATTTTGCCACAACTTCTCTTCTTTTGTTCTTGATAACAGATGGAGAGGTGCCAGGCAGTGCGGTTTTGGTTTTCGACATTGAGTTGCTGGAGCTGGTGGCAGGGCTGCCTGAGGGGTACATGTTTATTTGGAATGAAGAAGTTTTGCCAGATCTCTTCAAACAAATTGATAAGGATGAAAATGGAGAGATTTTCCTAGAGGAGGTAGGTGCATCATGGTGAGAGAGATCTAATGAGGCTAGCTTAGTTATTGTACCAAAGGTCGTTCGCTCTGCAGTTGTGAACCCCAACTCTGGCCATTGTGTGTTACCAATGTTCAATAACTGGGACTACCTTCCCCCACGGGCCTGTGAGCACCACCCCCAAAACATCCCTAACCATCTCTGGAAATGGAAGATAGGAGCCGTATGCAGCACTGCCTCCTGGAATTTGCATCCTCCACAGATTTAAACTGAGTACTGTCAGGTCAGCAAATTTAAAAAAAATACAAGCTGCAGTATTTACATATAGCAGCACTAAATATACTTATTTTTAAAATTATGGCTTATAGCACTGCATGTCAGCCACTGTGGGGTTTGGCGCTGGGATACAAGGCATAAAGTGCGAATTCTATAATGCCTTAAGCACATGCACTTAACGCCAGTCAAAGGCTGGTGTAAATGCTCGCATTTAACTATCAAAATAAAAGAGGAAAAAAAAATACCCATACAGGAAAAATAATCAAGCTATATATGAAACCCCCCCCAGGGATTACTCAATACGCAAAAAATCTTGATAAACCTTTTTATATAAAAAAAAATAGAAAAACAATTCCAATTTCAAAAATATGTATGCAGTAAGCTCACAGCCCCCAAAACAGGGCTAGTTGAACATTTCCAACATATAAAAAAAGTTCAAGAATATCACCAAACTTCTTCTTATAGTATCAAAAGTCTTTAATTATCCAATCTCAACCAACAAATTCTTTCATTAATCTTCCAGGGTCCCAACATGGACCACGTTTCAGTGCTCACTTTGTCAAGGAAGACATAACACAAGAGTCCAACTTTCACAATATAGATTCTTCACACCATAATGTTGGTAATAAATAGAAATAAAACAAAAACAGAGAAAAGAAAATAAGATAATACCTTTTTTATTGGACTAGTTTAATACATTTTTTGATTAGCTTTCGAAGGTAATTCTTCTTCAGATCAGAAATAAGCAAATGTTGATAAATATCAGTATATATAAGTGAAACACAAAAGCATTCCAATGACAGTCTCACAAGAAGAGGGTGGGGTGGGCTAGGTGAGAAACACGGAGAGCTGGGTGGATGAGAAACAGGAAGAGAGAAATTGTAGCTAAGAGGGTGACAATACAGTAGAATTTTATGGTTTATAATGGGCTAGAAAACTCAGATCTTTGTTAAGTCCTGTCTGGTGAGTGTCAAAATATTTTATCATTTTGATTTCAACGGTCTTACATTCCTGGATTGTCTTAAAGTTTCCTTTTAGTATTCTTACCATAAAATCATTGATGCTGTGTTCTGGTTTGTAAAGTGCTGTCCCACAGAGGTAACATCCTGGTTGGCATTGGCATTTTTCATATGAAGTCTGTGTAGATTAAATCTCGTCTATAGCATCTGGCTTATTTCTCCAATATAGCACCCTTCTTCATACTTTTTTCATTGAATGATATATACCACATTTGAGGATGAGCATATGAAAGATTATTTCATGTTGAATATTTTTCCTTTGTGAATGATTGTGGAATCATGTGAAATGTGTTGGCACAGTTTGCAGCTGGATATTTGCAACTATACTTAGACCTGGAAGAATTCTTTAGAAAACACTTGAAGGTACATTTCCACAAAAAAAGAAACTCCTTACAGACTGGAATACAATTTTAAACAAAAGAACATATATTTTACCCCACACAATGGACAAAATAGTAAGTTAGACAACTACATAGAAAGCTTCAGGCATAGGGTGAAATCACAACTTTCCAGCAACCAAAAGAAAATTCTGTACAACCTTTCTCTTATAGAAAGAGCGGCCATAAAAACCCTACAAAATAACCAAAACATTGTCATCAAACCTGCAGACAAAGGAGGCTCTGTAGTGATTATGGTCACACAAAAATGCATCGAAGAAGGACATAGGCAGCTCTCAGACAACACATACTACAAGAAACTAAAGGTCTCTTTAACAAAGCTGTGCTAGCAATTCCTGCAGGGCAAAAAGCCCATAGGAATTTGCCTCATCGAGAATTGGTAGCATGGCAAAATATTATCAAAACACTTCCAAAGCAAGTACAGCCACATCTAAAAAAAAAAAAACAAAACTTATACCAAACCATCTTTCTGTAGGCATATTCTAAATGCTATCCAAAATCCACAAACCTGGAAACCCTGGCAGATCAATCATATCTGGTATTGGCACACTTACAGAGGAAATATATGGACTTGTAGAGGGGATTCTTAAACCCTTAGTGCACAAGACAAACAGCTTTATACAAGACACCACAGACTTTCTGAACAAATGAAAAAAACCAAGCAGTTGCCAATGGGTGCCCTTCTGGTCACAATGGATGTAGAATCGTTATACAGCAACATTCCCCATGCAGATGGCATAGCTGCAAGTGATAAACTCCTAAAAATATCCATCCTGGACCACCAGTACTCACCGGAAACTATTACAAAATTAATCAAATCTATTCTAACTCACAATTATTTCTGCTTTAACAATGATATATATCTGCAAATTGTGGGCACTGCGATGGGCACCAGGATGGCACCCCAATATGCTAACCTTTTCATGGCAGAACTGGAAGAGCCATTTTTGAATACGTGTCAGAATAAACCCCTAAAATACTACCGGTATATTGATGCCATTTTCATGATTTGAACTGAAGGTGAAGAAACTCTTAAAACATAGTAACATAGTAGATGACGGCAGAAAAAGACCTGCACGGTCCATCCAGTCTGCCCAACAAGATAACTCATATTTGCTGCTTTTTGTGTATACCCTACTTTGATTTGTACCTGTGCTGTTTAGGGCACAGACCGTATAAGTCTGCCCAGCACTATCCTCACCTCCCAACCATCAAGCCCTGCCTCCCAACCACCGGCTTTGGCACAGACCATACAAGTCTGTCCAGCACTATCCCCGCCTCCCAACCACCAGTCCCGCTGCCCACCACCGGCTCTGGCACAGACTGTACAAGTCTGTCCAGCACTATCCCTGCCTCCCAACCACCAGCCCCGCCTCCCGATCTTGACTAAGCTCCTGAGGATCCATTCCTTAGGCACAGGATTCCTTTATGCTTATCCCACGCATGTTTGCATTCCGTTACCGTTTTCATTTCCACCACCTCCCGCGGGAGGGCATTCCAAGCATCCACTACTCTCTCCGTGAAAAAATACTTCCTGACATTTTTCTTGAGTCTGCCCCCCTTCAATCTCATTTCATGTCCTCTCGTTCTACCACCTTCCCATCTCCGGAAAAGGTTCGTTTGCGGATTAATACCTTTCAAATATTTGAACGTCTGTATCATATCACCCCTGTTTCTCCTTTCCTCCAGAGTATACATGTTTAGTTCAGCAAGTCTCTCCTCATACGTCTTGTAACGCAAATCCCATACCATTCTCGTAGCTTTTCTTTGCACTGCTTCAATTCTTTTTACATCCTTAACAAGATATGGCCTCCAAAACTGAACACAATACTCCAGGTGGGGCCTCACCAACGACTTATACAGGGGCATCAACACCCCCTTTCTTCTGCTGGTCACACCTCTCTCTATACAGCCTAACAACCTTCTAGCTATGGCCACCGCCTTGTCACACTGTTTCGTCGCCTTCAAATCCTCAGATACTATCACCCCAAGATCCCTTTCTCCACCCGTACCTATCAGAATCTCCCCGCCTAACACATACGTCTCCCGTGGATTTCTATTCCCTAAGTGCATCACTTTGCATTTCTTCGCATTGAATTTTAATTGCCAAACCTTAGACCATTCTTCTAGCTTCCTCAGATCCTTTTTCATGTTTTCCACTCCCTCCGTGGTGTCCACTCTGTTACAGATCTTAGTATCATCCGCAAATAGGCAAACTTTACCTTCTAACCCTTCGGCAATGTCACTCACAAATATATTGAACAGAATCGGCCCCAGCACCGATCCCTGAGGCACTCCACTACTCACCTTTCCTTCCTCCGAGCGAATTCCATTCACCACCACCCTCTGGCGTCTGTCCGTCAACCAGTTCCTAATCCAGTTCACCACTTCAGGTCCTATCTTCAGCCCCTCCAGTTTATTTAAGAGCCTCCTGTGGGGAACCGTGTCAAAAGCTTTGCTGAAATCTAAGTAGATTACGTCCATAGCTCGTCCCTGATTCAATTCTCCTGTCACCCAATCAAAGAACTCAATGAGATTTGTTTGGCACGATTTCCCTTTGGTAAAACCATGTTGTCTCAGATCTTGCAACTTATTGGCTTCCAGAAAATTCACTATCCTTTCCTTCAGCATCGCTTCCATTACTTTTCCAATAACTGAAGTGAGGCTTACCGGCCTGTAGTTTCCAGCTTCTTCCCTATCACCACTTTTGTGAAGAGGGAACACCTCCGCCGTTCTCCAATCCCTTGGAACCTTTCCCGTCTGCAAGGATATATTAAACAAATCTTTAAGAGGACCCGCCAAAACCTCTCTGAGCTCCCTCAATATCCTGGGGTGGATCCCGTCCGGTCCCATGGCTTTGTCCACCTTTAGCTTTTCAAGTTGTTGATACACACTTTCTTCCGTGAACGGTGCTGTATCCACTTCATTCTCAATTGTATTATTTCCAGTCCATCGCGGTCCTTCTCCAGGATTTTCCTCTGTGAAAACAGAACAAAAGTATCTATTTAGCAAATTTGCCTTTTCTTCATCATTTTCCACATAGCGGTTCGTAGTATCTTTTAGTCTCACAATTCCCTTTTTAGTCATTCTCCTTTCACTAATATACCTGAAGAAATTTTTGTCACCCCTCCTTACATATCTAGCCATTTGTTCTTCCGCTTGCGCTTTTGCCAGTCGTATCTCTCTCTTGGCTTCTTTCATTTTCATCCGGTAATCCTCCATGTGTTCCTTTTCTTGAGTTTTTCTGTATTTCTGGAACGCCAACTCTTTAGCCTTTATTTTCTCAACCACTTGCTTGGAGAACCATATCGGTTTCCTTTTTCTCTTGCTTTTATTTACTTTCCTTACATAAAGGTTCGTGGCCCTATTTAAAGCTTCTTTCAGCCTGGACCACTGTCCTTCCACTTCTCGTATTTCCTCCCAGCCCATCATCTCCTTCCTCAGGTATTCCCCCATTTTACTAAAGTCAGCACGCTTGAAATCCAGGACTTTGAGTTTTGAGTGTCCGCTCTCCACTTTAGCTGTCATATCAAACCAAACGGTTTGATGGTCACTGCTGCCCAGGTGGGCACCCACTCGGATATTTGACATGCTATCCCCATTTGTGAGCACCAGATCCAGTGGTGCTCACAATTTCACAGTTCTTTCAATACATACCATCCTACAATCAAATTCAAAATGGACTACTCCCCAGAAAAAGCTAGTTTCCATCAGCAATGCTATATACAAACATCTATATACAGGAAACCTACAGACAGATGCAGCTATCTCCACAACTCCAGCTTCCACCCTTCACATAAAGAATCTATTACACACAGCCAAGCCACAAGATACCATCGTATCTGCTCTGACCCAGGAGACAAAGATAAACACCAAAAAATCCTGACTGAATCCTTCAAACAAAAAGGCTACAACCCCAAAATAATCTCCATGAATGTTACCTCCTCCCTTAAAATACCCAGGGAAAACTTATTGCAGTACAAAGAAAAGAAAGCCACAGAGAGAATCCCCCTTGTAGTGACATACAACCCAGAGCTAGAAAAATTGAGTAGAATCTTAAAAGATTCACAGCCACTATTCCAGGAGGATGAACTACTGAAAGAGATATTCCCATCCCCACCAGCCTTCTGACAGACACCCAACTCAAAACACAAACTAGTGAAAAGCAAGTTCCCAATAGAAACTCAAAAAGAAGAGGGTGGCACACATCCTTGCAATATATTCAGCTGCAAACTGTACCGACACATTTCACGTGATCCCATAGTCATTCACAAAGGAAAGATCTTCAGCATAAAGGAATCCTTCACATGCTTATCTTCAAATGTGGTATGTATCATTCAATCTAAAAAGTGTGAAGAAGGGTGCTATATTGGAGAAACAAGCCAGATGCTAAAGACAAGATTTAATCTACATAGACTTCATATGAAAAATGCCAATGCCAACCAGGATGTTGCCTCTTTGGGACAGCACTTTATAAAACCAGAACACAGCATCAATGATTTTATGGTAAGAATACTAAAAGGAAACTTTAAGAAATCCAGAAATGTAAGACCTTTGAATATTTGACATCCACCAGACAGACGTTAACAAAGATGTACATAAGTATTGCTATACTGGGACAGATAGAAGGTCCATCAAGCCTAGCATCCTGTTTCCAACAGTGACCAGTCTAGGTCACAAGTACCTGACAAGATCCCAAAACAGTACAATACATTTTATGCTGCTTATCCTATAAATAAGCAGTGGATTTTCCCCAAGTCCATTTTAATAATGGCTTATGGACTTTTCTTTTAGGAAGCTATCCAAACCTGTTTTAAACCCCGCTACGTTAACTGCTTTTACCTCATTTTCTGGCAACGAATTCCAGAGTTTAATTACACGTTGAGTGAAGAAATATTTTCTTGGATTCTGCTTTGTAGCTTCATTGCGTGCCCCCTAGTCCTAGTATTTTTGGAAAGAGTATAACAAGCGATTCATGTCTATCCGTTCCATTCCACTCATTATTTTATAGACCTCTATCGTCCCCTTAGCCATCTCTTCTCAAGCTGAAGAGTCCTAGCCGCTTTAGCCTTTCCTCATAGGGAAGTTGTCCCATCCCCTTTATCATTTTCATCGCCCTTCTCTGTACCTTTTCTTATTCCACTATATCTTTTTTGAGATGTAATGACCAGCATTTCACACAATAGTCAAGATGCGGTTGCACCATGGAGCAATGCAAAGGCATTATAACATCCTCATTTTTGTTTTATTTATTTTTTATTTATTTTATTACATTTGTATCCCACATTATCCCAACGCTTTGCAGGCTCAATGTGGCTTACAATTCATCGTGGATACTGGAAATAGTGAAGAATATACAATTGGTTTACAGAAAGTTTGGGGTACATGATGGTGAAATACATGAAATAGTTGAGCAAAAGACATTAAAGAACATAAAGAACATTTCTGGATATTTTGAAGAATGTACAGTTACACGTGTTGATCTTTGTGATATATTTTGTCGAAGAGATAAGTTTTCAGTAGTTTGCGGAAACTGGTCATTTCATAGACCGTTTTCAGGTTGTGTGGCAGCGCGTTCCAGAGCTGTGTGCTTGTATAGGAAAAGATTGATGCATGCATTAATTTGTATTTCAAGCCTTTACACTTGGGAGGATGAAGATTGAGGAATGTGCAAGAGGATTTTTTTGCGTTTCTGGGTGGTAGTTCTATTAGGTCTGACATGTAAGCTGGGGCGTCACCATGGATGATTTTATGGACCAAGGTACAGAGTTTGAACGTGATACGTTCTTTGAGTGGGAGCCAGTGTAGTTTTTCGCGTAGGGGTTTTGTGCTTTCGTATTTTGGTTTGCCGAATACAAGTCTGGCTGCCGTGTTCTGGGCTGTCTAGAGTTTTTTTGAGTATTTGCTCTTTGCAGCCGGCGTAGAGTGAGTTATAATAGTCCAGATGACTAAGTACCAATGATTGTACCAGGTTGCAGAAGACATTCCTTGGAAAAAAAGGTCTGACTCTTTTTAGTTTCCACATTGAATGAAACATCTTTTTAGTAATGTTTTTCGCATGATTCTCGAGTGTTAGGTGTCGGTCAATGGTGACTCCAAGAATTTTTAAGGTGTCCGAGACTGGTAGGCTTAGTTTAGGTGTATTGATGGTGGTAAATTCCTTCTTGTTGTATTGCAAGGTGAGTACTAGGCATTGGGTTTTTTCTGCATTTAGTTTCAGTTGAAATGCATCTACCCAGGAATTCATAATATGTAGGCTTTGGTTGATTTCATAGGAGATTTCTCTTAGATCTTGTTTGAATGGGATAAAGATCGTTACATCATCAGCGTATATATATGGGTTTAGATTCTGGTTCGATAGTAGTTTAGCCAAGGGTGTCACCATTAGGTTGAATATGGTCGGTGAGAGGGGGGATCCCTGTGGAACTCCGCATTCAGGTATCCATGTAGCTGATGTAGTTGAATTTGATGTCACTTGATATGAGTGGGTGGTTAGGAACCCCTTAAACCAATTGAGAACTTTGCCTGCGATTCCGAAGTATTCGAGGATGTGTAATAAAATTCCATGGTCAACCATGTCAAATGTGCTTGACATGTCGAATTGTAGCAGTAGTATGTTGTTGCCATTTGCTATCAGTTGTTTGAGTTTGGTCATAAGCGTGATTAGTACGGTTTCTGTACTATGATTAGAGCGAAATCCCGACTGGGAATCGTGTAGTACTGAGAACTTGTTTAGATACCCCGTAAGTTGTTTGGTCACCATGCCTTCTGTTATTTTGGTGATTAAGGGAATGGATGCTACTGGTCTATAGTTTGTTAGTTCATTAGCATTTTTCTTTGCATCCTTGGGTATGGGGGTGAGTAAAATGTTACCTTTCTCCCTTGGGAAGAGTCCATATTGTAGCATAAAGTTCACATGGTTAGTTAGGTCCGTTATAAATTGTTGGGGGGCTGACTTCATGAGGTTGTTTGGGCATATATCTAATTTGCAGTGAGATTTGGCGAATCTTTTAAGTGTTTGTGAGATAAGATCTTCTGGTAGTATAGTGAATTCAGTCCAGATCCTGTCCGCTGGGTAGACTCCCGGATCTGGGTCTAGGCACTCGAGGAGTGTAGTGTATTCGATTGGGCTGGCTGGTATTTTGAGTCACAGTTGTATGATTTTCTCCTTGAAGTATTTCGCCAAGTCGTCGGCTCCTGGAGTGTCTTTGCTGTTGTTGGTGACTGGGGTAGTGTCTAATAGTTTATCCACGAGTTGGAAGAGTTTGTGAGTGTCTTTGTAATTTGGCCCAACTTCAGTTTTGTAGTATAGTCTTTTGGTTTGTCTTATGGTGTATTTGTATTTCCTTCGGAGTTGTTTCCAAGCGTTAAGGGTGGGATCGTCTTTCTTTTTGTTCTACGCACGTTCTAGTTTCCTAACTTGTGTTTTGAGTTTTTTCTGTGCGAGGTTCTGGTTTGGATTGGATTGGATTGGGGCGATGTTGTCTAGTATTAATTTACATCTATTATCCCATTTAGAGAGGAATTGGATTGTGTCTGTCTTTATTGTCCATCCGTCAATATAGATCTGTTACCAGAATTTAACCGGATCTGTTTTTCCTCTTGTGGTGTAAGTTTTTCGTGTTTGTTTGTTAAGTAGGTCTTTCATTCTCCATTGGAGGATGATGTGTGCTTTGTAATGGTCTGACCACAGTATAGGTGACCATTTAGTGTTAGTTAATATAAAGTTTGCGTCGTGGTCAAATTTGTGTGTTATGATGTCTAATGTGTGTCCTTTTTTGTGTGTTGGTTGCGTATTTGGTTCTTGTAGATCCCATAGTTGTAGGAATTCTTTGCAGTCTTGAGTACTTGTTGTGGTGAGATCTTCTAGGTGTAAGTTAATATCTCCTATTATGATGAGGTTGGAGGAAGAGATACAGGTGTTCGAGATACAGTCCATGAAGTGTGTTTGGCTATCTTGCCAGTTGCCTGGTGGTCTGTAGAGTATAACTGCGTTAAGGTGTTCCTGCAAATTTGGGTGACTTATTCTTATGGAAGCGATTTCAAGTTGTGGCAGTATGGATTCAGCTGTGTTTGTGATATTGAACTCAGATTTGTATATTATGGCTATTCCTCCTCCTCTTTTTCCGTTTCTTGTCCAGTGTGTAATTTTGTGTGTTTTCCATTCCTTTCCTAATAATACCTAACATTCTATTTGCTTTCTTATTCACCAGCGCACACTGAGCAGAGGGTTTCAATGTATTATCAACAATGACGCCTAGATCCCTTTCCTGGTCAGTGACTCCTAATGTGGAACCTTGCATTATGTAGCTATAGTTTGGGTTCCTTTTTCCCATATGCATTGCTTTGCACTTTGCTCACATTAAGCGTCATCTGCCATTTGGATGCACAGTCTCGTAAGGTTCTCTTGTAATTTTTCACAATCCTCTTGCGAAGTAACAACTTTGAATAACTTTGTGCCATCAGCAAATTTAATTACCTCACTAGTTACTCCCATCTCTAGATCATTTATAAATATGTTAAAAAGCAATGGTCCCAGCACAGATCCTTGGGGAACCCCACTGACCATTTAACCCTACTCTCTGTTTTCTGCCTTTTAACCAGTTTTTAATCCACAGTAGTACACTACCTCCTACACCATGACGTTTCAATTTCCTCTAGAGTCTTGAGGTACTTTGTCAAATGCCTTTTGAAAATCCAGATACACAATATCGACCGGCTCACCTTTATCCACATGTATGTTCACCTCTTCAAAGAAATAGATTGGTGAGGCAATATTTCCCTTGACTAAATCCATGTTGGCTTTGTCTCATTAATCCATGTTTTGAATAAGCTGTGTAATTTTCTTCTTTATGATAGTCTCTACCATTTTTCCTGGCACCAACGCGAAGCTCACTGGTCTATAATTTCCCAGATTACGTCTGGAACCTTTTTAAAAAAAATCGGCGTTACATTGGCCACCCTTCAATCTTCCGGTACCATGTTTGATTTTAAAGATAAATTACTTATTACTAAAAACAGTTCTGCAAGTTCATTTTTCAATTCTATCAGTACTCTGGGATGAATACCATCCAGTCCAGGTGATTTGCTGCTCTTCAGTTTGTCAGATTGCACTATTACATCTTCCAGGTGTATAGAGATTTCATTCAATTTCTCATTCTCGTCAGCTCTTAATATCTTTTCTGGCACCAGTATCTCTCCCAAATCTTCCTCGGTGAAAACCGAAGCAAAGAATTCATTTAATCCCTCTACTATGACTTTGTCTTCCCTGAGTGCCCCTTTTACCCCTTGGTCATCTAGCAGTCCAACCAATTCTTTTGCCGGCTTCTTGCTTTTAATATACATAAAAATTTTTTTACTATGTGTTTTTGCCTCCAATGCAGTCTTTTTTTTCAAAGTCTCTCTTTGCCTTCCTTATCAGCGCTTTGCATTTGACTCGCCATTCCTTATGCTGTTCCTTACTATTTTCAGTTGGTTCCTTCTTCCATTTCCTGAAGGATTTTCTTTAAGCTCTAATAGCTTCGCCTCATTTTTTTAACCATTCCTGCTGTCGTTTGGTCTTCCTACCTCCTTTGTTAATACATGGAATATATTTGGCCTGGGCTTCCAGGATGGTATTTTTGAACAGCATCCATGCCTGATGTAAATTTTTGACCTTTGCAGCTGCTCCTTTAAGTTTTTTTTCACTGTTCTCATTTTATCATAGTCTCCTTTTTGAAAGTTAAATGCTAATGTATCCAACTATAAACCATAAAATTCTACTGCTTTGTCACCCTCTTGTCTACAATCCATCTATCCCTTTTTCTCTTCCACCCAGCTCTCCTTGTTTCTTACCTAGCCCACCCCACCCTCTTCCTGTGAGACTGTCATTGAAATGCTTTTGTGTTTCACTTATTTATTCTGATATTTATCAACATTTGCTTATTTCTGATCTGAAGAAGGGTTATCTTTGAAAGCTAATCAAAAAATGTTAGTCCAATAAAGCAACGATACTTACCTGTAGCAGGTATTCTCCGAGGACAGCAGGCTGATTGTTCTCGCAAGTGGGGTTGACGTCCGCATCAGCCCAGGAAACGGCAAATTTTCCATAGTAAAATTTAAAAAGTTTTGCCAGAGTCTTTTGGTGCGCGAACAGTGCGCACCGCACATGCGCAGACGACTTCCCACCCGTCGCGTGAGTGTGGTTCTTCAGTTTAATCAAAAAGCATAGAAACAAACTAACAACAACTCCAAAGGGGAAGTGGGCAGGTTGGTGAGAACAATCAGCCTGCTGTCCTCAGAGAATACTTGCTATAGGTAAGTATCTTTGCTTTCTCTGAGGACAAGCAGGCTGCTTGTTCTCACAAGTGGGGTATCCCTAGCAACCAGGCTCACTCAAAACAATGAACATTGGGCCTTGCAACGGCGAGGACATAACATAGTTGTTTATGGATTCGGGTCAATCTAAGTGAAAGTGCAGCCTGGAACAGAACAAAAATGGGTCTAGGGGGGTGGAGTTGGATTCTAAACCCCGAACAGATTCTGCAGCACTGACTGCCCAAACCAACTGTCGCGTTGGGTATTCTGCTGAAGGCAGTAGTGAGATGTGAATGTGTAGACTGATGACCACGTTGCAGTCTTGCAAATCTCTTCAATGGAGGCTGACTTTAAGTGAGCCACTGACGCAGCCATGGCTCTAACATTATGAGCCGTGACATGGCCCTCTAGAGTCAGCCCAGCTTGGGCATAAGTGAAGGAAATGCAATCTGCTAGCCAATTGGAGATTGTGCGTTTTCCGATGGCGAGTCCCCTCCTGTTGGGATTGAAAGAAACAAACAACTGGGTGGACTGTCTGAAGGGCTTTGTCCGCTCCATGTAAAAGGCCAATTCTCTTTTGCAGGCCAAGGTATGCAAACTGCTTTCGCCAGGGTGGGTATGAGGATGGGGAAAGAATATTGGCAAGACAACTGACTGGTTCAGATGGAACTCCTACACCACCTTTGGCAGGGCGCGTGTGGAGGACTACTCTGTTGTGATAAAACTTGATATAAGGTGCATGCACTACCAAGGCCTGAACTCACTGACCCTACGAGCTGAAGTAACAGCCACCAAGAAAACAACCTTCCAGGTCAAGTACTTCAGATGGCAAGAATTCAGTGGCTCAAAAGGAGCTTTCATCAGCTGGGTGAGAACGACGTTGAGATCCCATGACACTGGTGGAGGTTTGACCAGGGGCTTTGACAGAAGCACACCTCTCATGAAGCGAACAACTAAAGGCTGTCCAGAGATAGGCTTACCTTCTACATGGCGATGATAAGCACTAATTGCACTAAGGTGAACTCTTATGGAGTTGGTCTTGAGACCAGACTCTGACAAGTGTAGAAGGTATTCAAGCAGAGTCTGTGTAGGACAAGAAAGAGGATCTAGGGCCTTGCTGTCACACCAGATGGCAAACCTCCTCCATTTGAAAGAGTAACACCTCTTTGGAATCTTTCCTGGAAGCAAGCAAGACTCGGGAGACACCCTCTGAAAGACCCAAGGAGGCAAATTCTAAGCTCTCAACATCCAGGCCGTGAGAGCCAGAGACTGGAGGTTGGGGTGCAGAAGTGACCCCTAGTTCTGGGTGATGAGGGTTGGAAAACACTCCAATCTCCACGGTTCCTCGGAGGACAACTCCAGAAGAAGAGGGAACCAAATCTGACGTGGCCAGAAGGGAGCAATCAGAATCATGGTTCCGCAGTCTTGCGTGAGTTTCAGCAAAGGCTTCCCTACTAGAGGTATGGGAGGATACACATACAGGATGCCTGTACCCCAATGCAGAAGAAAGGCACCTGACGCTAGTCTGTCATGGGCCTGAAGTCTGGAACAGAATTGAGGGACCTTGTGGTTGATCTGAGTGGCAAAAAGATCCACCGAGGGGGTGCCCCACGCTCGGAAGATCTTGCGGACTACGCCCATGTTCAGTGACCACTCGTGAGGTTGCATTATCCTGCTCAGCCTGTCAGCTAGACTGTTGTTTATGCCTGCCAGATAAGTGGCTTGCAGAAACATGCCGTGACAGTGTGCCCAAAGTCACATCTGGATGGTTTCCTGACACAGAGGGCGAGATCTGGTGCTCCCCTGCTTGTTCGTGTAATACATGGCAACCTGATTGTCTGTCTGAATCAGTATGATTTGGTTGGACAGCCGGTCTGTGAAAGCCTTTAGAACGTTCCAGATCGCTCGCAGTTCCAGGAGATTGATCTGAAGACCATTTTCATGAAAAGACCAGGCTGCTTGAGTGTGAAGCCCATCTACATGAGCCTCCCACCCCAGGAGGGATGCATCCATCGTCAGCACTTTTTGTAGCTGAGGAAATTGGATCAAATTATCCACCACTGAAGAGAATTTCGGAAGTCGGTGGACAGTTGGATTACATCCTCTAGACTCCCTGCAGCTTGATACCACTGGGAAGCTAGTGTTCATTGAGCTGATCTCCTGTGTAGGCGAGCCATGGGAGTCACATGAACTGTGGAGGGCATGTGCCCCAGAACTCTCAACATCTGCCAAGCCGTGATCTGTTGAGGTTCGAACTATGGAAACCAGGGACAGGAGGTTGTCTGCCCTTGCTTTGGGAAGATAAGCTCGAGCTGTCTTTGTGTTCAACAGAGCTCCAATGAATTCCAACTTTTGAACTGGGGTGAGATGAGAATTGGAGTGATTGATCATGAACCCCAGTAGTTTTAGCACTTGAATAGTCATTTGCATGGACTGTAAAGCGCCTGCCTTCGAGGTGCTCTTCACCAGCCAGTCGTCGAGATAAGGGAACACATGCACTCCCAGTCTGCTTAGCGACGCTGCGACTACCACTAGGCACTTTGTGAACACTCTGGACGCAGACGCCAGACCAAAGGGCAGTACACAGTACTGAAAGTGCTGAGCTCCCAGCTGAAATTGAAGATACGTCCTGTGAGCTGGGAGTATCGAAATGTGTGTGTAAGCATCCTTTAAGTCCAGAGAGCATAGCCAATCATTTTCTTGAATCATGGGAAGAAGGGTGCCCAGGGAAACCATCCTGAACTTTTCTCCCTGTCTTTTTCAGTACAAGGAACTACCTGGAATAGAATCCCAGCCCTTCTTCCCCTGGTGAAACGGGTTCGACCTCTTGGGCCTTCAGAAGGGCGGAGAGTTCCTCTGCAAGTACCTGTTTGTGCTGGGAACTGTAAGAATGAGCTCCCGGTGGGCAATTTGGAGGTTTGGATTCCAGATTGAGGGTGTATCCTGACCGGACTATTTGAAGGACCCACCAGTCGGAGGTTATGAGAGGCCACCTTTAGTGAAAAAATATCAACCTTTCCCCAACCAGAAAGTCCGTTCCCTGCTTTTGCTGGGGAGCAGCACGGGCCTTAGACGCATGCTGTTGACGAGAACGAGCGCGCTGGGGCTGAGCCTGAGAAGGCTGTCGAGAAGCAGGAGTGTACTTACACATAGGATGGGAATAGGGAGCACTCTTCTTCCCCCCAAAGTACCTCTTAGATGAGGAGGTAGTAGCAGAAGATGCCCGGTGGGAGAGAGAATCCAAAGCATCATTGTGCTTCTTGATCTGATCAACAAGATCCTCTACTTTTCTACCAAAAAGGTTGTCCCCCCGGCAAGGAACATCCGCAATTCGCTGCTGGACCGAATGATCCAGGTCAGAGACACGCAGCCATGAGAGTCTATGCATCACTATACCTTGCGCAGCGATCCTGGATGCTACATCAAAAGTGTCGAACGTACCTCTAACCAGGAATTTTTGACACGCCTTCTGCTGCCTGACCACCTGGCGAAAAGGCTCAGCTTGCTCCAGAGGGAGTGCATCAATCAAGCTAGACAGTTGCCTTATCAAGTCCCGCAAGTGAACGCTCGTGAAGAGCTGGTATGATTGGATCTTGGCAGCGAGCATAGCGGCCTGATACGTCTTACTCTCAAATGAATCAAGAGTCCTAGCTTCTCTGCCTGGGGGCACCGAAGCATGGTCTCTAGTACTCCTGGCTCTCTTGAGGGCGGAATCCACCACCATAGAATT
Source organism: Microcaecilia unicolor (assembly GCF_901765095.1). Classification (NCBI taxonomy): domain Eukaryota; kingdom Metazoa; phylum Chordata; class Amphibia; order Gymnophiona; family Siphonopidae; genus Microcaecilia; species Microcaecilia unicolor. Next base: position 219,310,146 of record NC_044031.1, read on the forward strand.
GTGGGATAACTGAGATCTCATCAATCCAGGTTCACCATGGATCCGATACTGGGATACAGCTTTCTTCGGGACCACGGGGCCAGACAGAGGGACCGACCAGTTTTGCATAAGGACTTCCTTCAGTACCTTATGCAGAGGGACTGTCACAGCCTCTTTAGGTGGAGAAGAATAGTCAAGGACTTCGAGCATGTCAGTCCTGGGCTCATTCTCAACCTCTACAGGGAAGGGAATAGCCGTAGCCATTTCCCCAGACTAAAGAGGAAAAGGAAAGACTCTCCGGTGGAGATAGTCTCCTCTCTGGTGGAGGGGAAGGTTCAGAGGGAATCCCATAGGACTCATCAGAAGAAAAGTACCTGGGATCTTCCTCTGACTCCCACGAACGCTCCTGCTCAGTATCAGATAAGACCTCCGTTAAGGTACTTTGACACTGAACCTGCCTCGACGCCAAGGAGCGATATCCTCGATGGCGATGTCGAGAGGCCGACGCCTGGTCTGACTGCGGCGAAGCTCCATCCACCGATGTTGAAGGGGAATCGTCCTGGGTGGCAGATGCCGCAGGCGGCATCATGGTCGGGGACCTCACTGCAGGAGAAGGGCCAGACACCTCTGCAGCAGACGGTGCAGAAGGCGCAAGCACCCCCGACACCGAAGCTGACTGGCGTAGCAGTCCCTCCAGAAGTTCTGGAAACAAGGCCCGGATGCGCTCGTAGAGTGACGCCATCGGAGAAGGCTGTGGGGTCGGTGAAACAGGCAGTGTCAGAATCCGTAGAGGCTCGGGAGCAGGTACTGGGCTGCTAGGAGACAGACACATCGGCACCTTCTGTATCGAGGGGGAGCGATCCGCCTGGCGCCGATGCTTCTCGGGTGCCGACTCTCTCGATGACCCAGAGCTCCCGGTACTGTGTGTCGAAGGAGAACGATGATGGTGTTTCTTTGCCTTCACTCGACGCCAGTCATCGAGACTCCTTGGTACTGACGAGGAGGACGTGGAATCCTCACATCTCTTCGGGACCGGGTCCGATGAAGGTTGGTCCCGGGGGGCCTGCATAACAGGCGGCTTCGATGCAGGTGGAGACCCACTCGACGCCTCACTGCTCCCAGCGCGAGTTGGTCTTTCAGCAGCCATTACCTCTCTTCCCGACGTCGATGCTCCTTTCGATGTTGACGCTGACCTCGGTACCGATGTCAATATTGAAGGACCGGAACGAGCCCCCAAAAGCTTTTCTCGTTGGGCTTCTAAAAAATTAGAAGAAAAAAGTGAAAACTCGTTGAAGACTCTTTCTTGGGCCTGAGAGGAGCACAGAAAAAAAAAACTACCGCAACTCAACATGGAGAAAAGAAAACTGAAGAGCCACGCTCACGTGACGGGCGGGAAGTCGTCTGTGCATGCGCGGTGCGCACTATTCACGCACCAAAAGAAAATTTTCCGTTTCCTGAGCCGACGCGGACGTTGACCCCACTTGTGAAAACAAGCAGCCTGCTTGTCCTCGGAGAAAAAAAGGTTATCATCCTATTTTCTTTTTTATGTTTTTGTTTTATTTCTATTTATTACCTTGAAAAGTGGACTAACATGGCTAGCACATCACTTCACTCATAATGGCCCCCTTTTACTAAGGCGCGCCCACGTTTTTAGTGCGTTGTAAAATTGTGGGCACGCTAAAAACGTGAGCTCGCCTATGTTTGTGAAATTATGGTGTGAGGAGTCTATACTGTGAAAGTTGGACTCTTGTGGTATGGGTTCATTGACAAAGTGAGCAGCGAAACATGGTCCATGTTGGGACCCTGGAAGATTAATGAAAGAATTTGTTGGTTGAGATTGGATAATTAAAGATTTTTGACATTACAAGAAGAAGTGGTGGAAATGTTCAACTAGACCTGTTTTGGGGGGTGTGAACTTACTGCACACGTTTTTGAATGAAACTGTTTTTGTATTTTTTGATATAAAAAGGTTTATAAAGTTTTTTTTTTTTTTTGAGTATTGAGTAATCCTGGAATTTTTTTTTCTTATATAGGGGCATTTAACTACTGGCATTTAAGCACATAAATACAAGTATTCTATAAAACTGCCTAAATGCTGGGCACACCACTGACCTCCCCTGGCTCCGCAACCTTTGGAGTTGCACACTATAAAAATTTGATGAGTTTATAGAATAGGGCGTAGATCAGTTTCGTGTGGATCTGTTAGTGCTTGTTAACACCAATTATTGATAGTTATCACCAATTAAGCCAATTAATTCAGTCGCTTAACTGCGAGCCTAAATTTGGATACTGTTTATAGAATCTGGAGATGTCTTGTGTAGTGGTGATATTCAACCTCTATATCAGGGGTTCTCAACCCAGTTCTTGGGACACACCTAGCCAGTGAGGTTTTCAGGATATATACAAGGAATATGCATGAGATAAATTTGCATGCACTACCTCCATTCTATGTAAATCTCTCTCATGTAAATTCATTGTGGGTCTCCTGAAACCTGACTGGCTAGGTGTGTCCCAAGGACTGGGTTGGGAACCCTTGTGTTATATGGTGGATGTTTTCTAAGGACTGGATTGAGAATCAATAACCTATGCTGTAGGCCAATGGTTCTCAAACCTGTCCTGTGGGACCACCAGCCAGTCAGGTTTTCAGGATATTCCTAACGAATATGCATGAGACAGATTTGCATTCCTGTTCCCCCACCCCCCATTCTAGCGAAATCTCCCATATACATATTGGTTACAAAACTCAACTTCTCAGGTAAACAGTAAAAAATATAAAAACATTTTGTGAAGGCGCTTAGAAAACTGTTGTGACAAAGTGAAAAATCACATAAATAGCCACTGTTACCTATCATCGCACTTCCTCAACATTTTAAGGCAACAGTTATTTGAAATTTTCAGGCAGCAATAGTATCAAGTTTGCAATGGCACAATCTACTACTTAACATTTCTAGAGCGCTACTAGGGTTACGCAGTGCTGTACAATTTAACAAAGAGAGACAGTCCCTGCTCCAATAAGATTTCAATCCATAAACACAGTGCATCAAAGCAAGCATCATCTCTTTATAGCGCCATAGAAAAGAGCCATCTATCATCATTGGCTGCTTTTCTATGGCGCTACAAAGAGAAGATGTTTGCTTTGATGGACCAATAAGATAAGTGGTTTCATTCTTTGCCATTGTGAGCACTGTGTTTATGGATCGAAATCTTATTGGAGATTGTGCCATTGCAAACTTTATACTATTGCTGCCTGAAAATTTCAAATAACTGTTGCCTTAAAATGATGAGGAAATGCGATGATAGATAACGGTGGCTATTTATGTGATTTTTTCACTTTCGGTATGCATATTCATTGTGGATATCCTGAAAACCCGAGTGGCTGAATATACCCCAAGGACTAGATTGAAAAGCACTGATATAATGCAAGAATATCATCACTGTACAGATACCGTCTGATATTCAAAAGGGTTGAATCTGGCAGGAGAGGCCCTGCTGAGTGACCTAGCTGATGATATTCAGCGGCACTTAACCAGTTAATGACACTGAAAATTGCTGCTAACTGGCTATCCCCTAACCCAGGGGTGGGTAACCTTAGTCCTTGAGGGTCGCAACACATTCTGGTTTTCAGGATTTCCCCAATGAATATGTATGAGATCTATTTGCATGTACTGCCTCCATTGTATTCAAGAAGATCGCATGCATATTCATTGATCCCAACATATTCATTGGGGAAATCCTGAAAACTTGACTGGGTTGTTGCCCTCCCCTCCCCTAACCAGTTAGGTTAGGGGTGGGCTGGGGGTAGAGTGTTTACGTAATGGATTAGCAGTGGATTTTTAGTCCGCTAATTGGCTAACTAACCACATAAAGTTAGGACAGCAAATAGGCTGCCTTAACATTATGTGCTAAAGTTAATAGCACCTGGTTTACTTCCAGATGACTGCTAGAACCCGGCTATTCACTTCAGCCCACAGCTGTGAGCAGCTCACATGTCACTTACCACTGCAGGCTGAATATCGGAGTGGATTATTTTGTTCCAAGCCTATATGGATAGTGCCAGAGCAGTTAGAGCTGTTTTGGGCCAGAACTATCTATATCGTGCTTTGAATATTGGCAGCCAAAAGAGTTGTATTTACAGGTCACTGATAATTTGCAAAAGAAATTAAATATTTATCAGTGACCTGTAAAACTCGTGTGTCTTGTGGAGAAGTGTGATATGTGTATATTTTCTTTTGTTTATTTTACAGTTCTCAGATTACATTCACACCCAGGTTGATGCTGGCAAAGGGAAATTAGCACCTGGCTTTGACGCTGCAAAGATAATTGAAAATATGTTCAAAAATCAGGACCGCAACAATGATGGGAAAATTACAGCAGAGGAGTTCAAACTGAAAGACCAGGAGCCCAACAAGACTCATGATGAACTGTAGAATACAGAGGACAAGCTGCTAGCATGTTTGTGAAAACGTCTGGCTGCATGCACATGGTGTGACATTGGCTGGATTTTTATGAACGGTTGATTAGCAAAGGTCAGAGCTAATATGATGGGTGAAAAGAAAGAACACTGGTTACATTTTATTTTTAATAATCAATACCAAGTGCCTTTATGTGGGATTTAGAAGCAAAGAAAATGTTTTGGTGGGATTATACTTTTGTTTTTTAGACTGTTGAAAATTAGTGAAGCCTGAACTGGATGGGGAGAGGCTGTCAGAAAATGCATTAGATCCCAAATTTGGCAAACTTAGTTGGGATTCTTTGGCTTACTAATAAGGAATGCACTAAGTGTGGCTTGCTGTATTACTTCCATTTGGCTTCACAAAAATAAAGGTCAAAAACATAAGGTATAAACGATCCCTTTTCTTGAAGTAATGAAGAGAATATAGCAGATGCATAGCTAAGTGGGGTGCATGGGGGGCAGGTGCTCCCCCAAATGGATTTTGAATAAAATGGCGCCGATGTGAATCAGCCCTGTCTGCTCCCCGACATCAAAACCTGGCTACGCTTCTGGAATGTAGTTCTTGACAGCTAGTTATAGATGTATTAACTTTGATGAAAAGGTATCAGTTTCAACTTGTTTGTTCTCTTTTGTTACAAGAATGAGGAAGGAAGTAGTTTGTTATGTTTTTGTAATGTAGGATAATGGTCCGATTGCATTCCTAGATTCAAGATTTCATGCTCCATCTAGGAATCTGTTTTAAAGACCTCTGTACCCCTGGTGGGCCCTATGGCATTAAAACAAATTGAGAATCTTTCTCCTTTTTTAATGGATAAAGATGGTGATTTGGGCTGCTTGAGTGACAAATGTCTGTTCATTTTTTTGTAGCACAAGTGGACAACCTGGTTTGACCTTCATGCTATTAAGTTGCACGCCATCAAAATGTTTTTTTTTTTGTCTTGTCATTTTAACTTTTTTTGTAAAACAAACCAACCACAGGTCTGTCAGTTGCAGCTCCAGACAATCTTTTGATAAAATATTGACAAACAACTCTGACTTGTACTTTCTTTGTGGGATACTGAGGGAGATTGTGTGAGCACTACTTATGTATTTGCTGTCATAAAGGGTTTGGACCCAGATTTGCTGATTTTATTACCTTGAGAACTAGACACTGAATGGGAGTCAGTGAGGGTATTTCTAGGATCATCGGGCTAGTGATCTTTCTCCACCCCAACCCCCAATTTTTTTACTCCATTAAATAGTCACAAAATAACATCTTTAAGAGGAGAGCATATAGGAATGCATAGGCACAGTTCAGGAGCTGTTTCTTTTTTCTCCTTCCCCCCCACCAAACAATACCTAGGTTTGGGAAATTTAGATAGGATAGTAAGTTTTTATTTATCTTGTATTGCACAGTGACTTTTTATGTCACTTCCTGTTCTTTGCTTACATACTTCCTCTCCATGGCTTTTGATTAATCAGCATCCATTAACAAAAATTAAAACAAAGTCAGGTTAGGATGCTGTACTTGCTTACCCACCTTTTTCAGCTACACACAGGTGAAGACCGAGAAATGAAACATCTCCTATGCACAAAGCATTCTTTAATGTTTAAATCTTCTCTTTTGCTCCTCCCTGACAGCAGTGTATGCATAGCAGAAGGGTGACACGTAAGCCAGAACTGGCACTATAGGACCTATTAGTGCAGTTCCAATCCAGACCCCAAAATGGTGTCAAAGAAACAGGGCTGCTGTGCCATCCTTTGGACCTCTGCCATAACCCAGCTCTAGTAATGGCAGTTAGCATAGGAGTTGGCTTTGTGGGTGCCTGAGCACCCCCAATATTGAGAACATTCCTTCTGTGTGTCCAGGCAGGGGTTATTTCCATTGGGCTTAGCACCCCCAATAATTTTGAAAAGGTGGCTCCTATGGCAGGCAGCATGGTGCCTGTGAGTCAGTGAATATTCGAGGCCTTGCCCCTTCCTCCAGCGTGGAAACCAATACAAAATCCTGGGGTTGGTGCTGACTGCTGCTTGCATGATTTAAATAAGCATGGGGGAGGGGAGTAGGATGGAAGTCTTCTATTTTGGTTTCATCATCTGCTGGGGTCTTGCGAATTTTTAAGTGTTAACGGGGAGGACTGCATTCATTTTATCTGCTAACAAAGTAGACATGACCAAGCTAAACTTTGTTGTCAGGTATGGGTGGTAAACCTCTGTGCTTTCTGCTGTTCATGGTCCTTGTAAACACAGGATAGCAATGTATTTCTTCTACATTTATTCTTATGTAATAGAGATGCTAGGTAGTCAAATTTGAGGGGGTAATTTATTAACGGCACTTATTAATGCATGCTATTTACCACAAAGCCTATTTCATGCGGTAGGGCTTGTAGTAAACAACACATTAAGGATATTAGCACATGCTGAGGTAAGTATATTTTGCCCTTTAAAAAAAAGTACTATTATATGCTGTTTCAAAAATAGCTCTTTGTTAAAGTTGGAAGTGCTACGCTGCAGTTCCTACTTCTGTCTCAAAAAATGGGATCATAGGTCCCCAGTCAGCAGCAGTGAATCACCACCAATTTAGCATTGAGCTTTGATTTCTAGCTATAGTTTAAGTATCTAATTGTCTAAAGAGAGGCAAAAGAAAATTTCAAGGCTACTTACCACTTGAAAAGGTTTTTTTTTTTGCAGTTATTCCTATATTTCACCTGCACACTACTACTACTACTACTATTTAGCATTTCTATAGCGCTACAAGGCATACGCAGCGCTGCACAAACATACAGACCATTATCACTTCTAAATGTATTATGCTCCAAGCAGGAGAACCCATGGGGAATGAAATTTTGAGAAGGGAAGATGTTTTTTCTTATTTTTGAAAGTCATAGTTCATGTAGTGTAAGCCGTGCTTGATTATCTTATTAATATGCTGTCTGCAGAGAAAAAAAGTTGGCTTGAGTAAGCTAGTCTATACACATAGATTAGTTTCCTTTGAATACAGTTTCTACCCTCAAAGTATCTTGGTGGAAGGCAAGGACATAGCTACCATTGAGCAAGCGGAGCAAAAAGCCAGGGCCCTCTTCCTCGACCCAGACTGGCAAGCAACACTCCCCTGTCCTGGAATAGGACAAAGCCAGCAGAAACAAAATAGCAGTGCAGGACCTTGGAGGCCATGCATATTGGTTCTGCCACCTCTGACATAAAGTGTTGCATTGGAGGGGGGACAGAACCAAAAGACAATGGGTGTGCACAGGCAAGCGTAAAGCCCCCTACTGCTATTTTCTGTTTTTGGCCAGTGGCACCATTGAAAAGGTGGTGAGGGAAAATAATGAAGTTGTGGGGGGGAGAGGGAGTAGATCTGGGGAGATGCGAGACCTGGAAATGGAAGGGGAGATCAGGGAGATAGAAAGGGAGATGAGGGAAGATGCTGGGAAGAGGTGCTGGATGAAGGGAAAGGGAAGAGAGGAGAGATGGTGGACATGGGTGGGGGATATGAAAAGAAATAGATAAAAAATTGACTGGATTGAGAGACAGAAACATAAATGGAAAAAAGCTGAACATGAAAGATCAATGTCAAGAGATAGATGAAGGGAAGGAAATAAAAAAGTTTGGAGAGAAGACCCAGAGACTGGCACTAATATGATTAGAAAAATAAAATCACCAGATGACAAAGGTAGAAAAAAATAATTTTATTTTCCATTTAGTGTTTGGAATATGTCAGCTTTGTTTTCCACAGTGACTGTAGGGATCTGTAATATTCTCCAAGGACAAGCAGGCCATTATTTCTCACAATTGGTTAACGCAGTCCTATATTGCCTGGTTTGGAGCTTATGACAAGCTTAATAGAGTTTTGTGGAGCACAAGACATGGTCCACTGCACAAGCACCTTCCCACCCGCCACGAGAGCACAGTTACCGCAGTTGTTTTTCTACTGCGGGGAGGAGAAGCTGCATCTGTGGTTTCTCTCTTTACTCCTGGTCTGGAAGAGCTACTTTTTTGTGCCTTTTGTGTTTTTTTCACTGTTATTTGCGCTGCTTGTTCTCGGTTCCCCTCTTCCCATAATCTTTTAGTTCCTTTTTGCCCAGTTTTAGGATTTCTTTATTTTTTCATGTCTTAGGCCGCATTTAGGCCTTGACTTTGGCTGGGTTCTTCCCTTGCCCTTTTTTGGTGCCTTGCCCCTTTTTTCAGGCACTATCGTGTCTTTTGATTTGGCTGTGGAAGTTTTTCTGTCCGTGTCCACTAAAGTTACCAGTGGCTTTAAGAACCCATTCTTGGTGTCTTAAGTGTTTAGGGCCCGACCATAGCCCTTGTAACTCTGTCCTTCGGATGAAGAAGACGACTCTGGTATCTAGACAGGCTCAATGCAAAAAGATTTTTGGAGCCAGGTCCAAGTCCTCAACATAGGCATCGGCATTGGGAGCATCGGATCACATGGCTGTTTCAAGACCTAGCCACTGGGAGCAGTAGTGCATCGAGTGGGTCTCCACCAATCTTGGCACGCCAACTGCTGGGCAGGACCCCTAGGACCAGCCAGTGTCGGACCTGACCCTGAGGTGACGTGAGGATTCAACTGAAGCTTTGCATGGTGCTGGGGTGTTGACGTGTACTTGTGGGACTCGGTGCACAAGCTGTTGGACTTTGCAGACTCACTCCCACCGGAGCAGGCTGAGTCAGTATGACAGTTGTCCAAGCAGCAGAAGGCATGTCATAAGTTCTTGGCCGGGGTGCCTACGACACCTTTGCACAGACTCTCTTGGCTGCTTGTTTTTGACTTGGAACAGTTGGTTCAGCAGAGTTTGGCAGATACCCCATGCCGGGGAGGATAACATTTTTGGAGAGAAGGTTGAGGTCGCTGACCAAATCAAGAAGCATGCTGATAGCATCTCTTCTCTCTCCTGGGCGCCATCTGCAGCAGCCACTTAGCACACAGTGCCAGTGAATCAGAGATAACGCTTGCATGTGCACACCAGAGTGTTCCAAGTTCCAACTTCTAATCCTTCCTTGCCTGCAGTGCTGCACCTTGAACCCTGAGAGAGAGAGAGCCAACCAGAATTTTTTTTAATGTACCATTAAATTTTTGTGGGACTGAGTGGGAACAGGTTAAAGTCTTGCAGGGACGGGTTAAATTCTTGTGGGATGGGTAAGATTTCTGTCCCTGTGCAACTCTCTAGACCAGACAGGGCTACCCTCTCTCCCCACTTCTGCTTGTTATGTCTCTCAAACCACTGCTGTGGGTGATTAATTCTGATCCTCAAATACCTGGGGTAGTCATGCAAGGTTTTCAAATTAAGTCTCTAGCTTTTGCTGATGATTGTACCGACTAATCAGCTATTATTGAAGATTATAGGGCCCTTTCAGGATTTACTTTATATTTGGCAAAATCTAAGACCTTATCATTAATGGCCAGCGTGCGTTCTGGTTGGGTAGGGCTGTTTCCTCTCTAGTAGAAGAACCGCACCCTTCGTTATCTGGGTGTTCTCATCCCTAGTGATGTTGGTTCTCTTTATTCTAAAAATGTGAATCTGTTATTGGAGGAAACCCATCTGAAACCAGGTTTGGAGGTTTTATCCTCTTTCACTGTGGGGCTGAATAGCGCTGTTTAACATACTCATAGTACCAAAGTGGTTGTATATGTTTCAGATGCTGCCATTGTTTTTGCACCACCTAGAAGAGCCCTGCAACTTTTTCTTTAGCACAGCAAAAAGCCCCGATTACCGACAGAGAAATTGCAGATTCCTAAGGCTCATGGAGGCATGAGCTTGCTCAGCCTCTGATTGACCATAGCTAGTGGAATGAGGCACCTTAATGATTGGTCTTGAGACACCCAAGATTTATCATTAACAGAAACAGAACTGGAAACAGCCTTGGTCCCTAAGTTACATTTTAGTTATCTGCTTCATGCTAAGCACTGGCTTCCTCCAGGTACCTTTAAGAACTATCCTGTTTTGAAAGCAGGGAGAGCAGGTTGGTGCTGGGTATGTAACCGATATCATTTCTCCCCTTGTGTTATTCCCTTCATTTCTATCTAACAATTCAGATTTTTTTTTTCCAGGTGAGGGTTCCACAGTTTTTAGTACATTGGCACATAGAGGTGTTAAGTTTCTTTTTCAGGTGGTGACTGAGGAGGGCAAGATGCGCCCATTTGCCAAACTTGAACAAATATATCACCTTCCCAGTAGGGACCTTTTTTTTTTTGTGCATATTTACAGTTAAAACATTATGTTCACTCTCTAACCTGAGAGGACCTGACAGAAGATGTTCAAGATCCATCTCAGATGCTTATACTCTGGGTTCCCAACAATGTGTGCCCCTAATATTTCATCATCGATTTTTACAGGACACCACTGTAGACTTAGATTATGTGGTGTTGGCCAGAGCATGGAATGCAGATTTACAGATGGAGATTTCTTCCTCATTATTACAAACATTTAGTCTTGCATTTCAAAAATGGGTTGGATCATTGCCTCACTGCGAACTATTGTACAAATTTGATCTCCAGTTGCATCTCTCTCCTGATTGGGCAGCGATGGGACTTGCCCTAGATGCCAGATTATTCCTGCAAAGGGTATATATTTTGGACTTCTGCGACAGTGAACAGATGTAAGAAGCAGATTTTGGGTGCCTTTTATAATATGTGAACTTCCTCTGTTCGCTGTATAGCCTTAATTCTGTTTGACTCCTATGTTTTTTGATGCTGCATTTCCTCCTGGGGGCAGGGCCTTCCTTTGTAGTGCTATCCTAAAAGTGATCTTGTACGAGTGGAACCATCTCTGCAACGCTGGAGATCGTACCTGATACATGGATACCCAGGATACATGACAGATTTAATAGACTTACCAACTAGAAATACATCCAAATCGACACGGACATACCTAAACCTGCACTACCCAAGCTGCAAAGGACTTAAATACGCATCCAGTTTCTCCTACATAAGCACACAACTGTGGAATGCATTACCAAAATCCTTGAAAACGACGTATGACCATCTATCCTTCCGAAAAATACTAAAAACCAACTTGTTCAAAAAGGCTTACCCTACTGAACCAACCTAAATGCCGGATCTCAGCAACATAACATAACCAAATTACATAATGGTCATAATACAATTCTTCCACTGTTCGATTCCCAAATGTTGCTATGCCACATGAACTTTATCTTACCATAACATCACCTTGTATTTGTTAACACCGGAGTTTGCTAACGCGTCTCCGGTATTATGTAAGCCACATTGAGCCTGCAAATAGGTGGGAACATGTGGGATTTTTGTTGTTGTTACATTTGTACCCCGCACTTTCCCACTCATGGCAGGCTCAATGCGGCTTACATGGGGCAATGGAGGGTTAAGTGACTTGCCCAGAGTCACAAGGAGCTGCCTGTGCCTGAAGTGGGAATCAAACTCGGTTCCCCAGGACCAAAGTCCACCACCCTAACCACTAGGATACAAATGTAACAAATAAAATAAAATTTACCAGACACACCTGGAGTGTCTAAGAATTTAGGATTTTACCAACGCTTGATGGACTAAGTTCTGTTTAATTTGGGAGCCCTTTTGGCAAACATTGACTGTGCAGGCCTGTAGTCAGCTTCTAAATATGTGATTATTGGGGTTTTCCATTTTCTTATGGTGCCAGTGTGCCGGGGGAGGGGGGGGGACTTAATAAAAGAAAAATTAGTCTTTCTTTCACAAATTAGTCTTTCTTTCACTGTTCCATTACTAATGTCTGATTTCATTGTGGTTGGTTTTTTTTAGTGGTTTGTTTAATAAAAATGACAAACATAAAATGCATAAAATTACCTCTTGCTTACACTGTCTTTTTTGCAAATATGAAGGAGTGGTGGCAGAGAGGACATAAAAAAGTGGCAACTGCAGAAAATACTGGTATAAATTGGATGCATTTGTGGAACAAATGTAGAAGTAAGCATTTTGGAGTTTTTATCTCTGATGCCAATGTTTGTGGTAGTGTTTGCAAATTGTTGAAAGATGTTAATAAAGAGATTAGAGAAAAACAAAATCACAACTGTTGTCCAAAATGTTCTATTGGGTAATGCAAAAATTCATTTGCCTGCCCCTGCCCCCGCTCACTGGAGAAATTACACCCTGTGCTGATGGCTCAATATTTGAAGGCTAGCTTCTTGAAGCTGGCCTTAAATTTAGTGAAAAAGTCACAAAGCATGGCCTTTAGGAATTGAATTGCTCTTACTGACATCACAGTGGTCCTTCCTAACATAAATGAAGCACATTTTTGAGATATTCAGTGATCACTTTCCATGTACACTTAGGACAGAATTTATCAGGGTAAGACAAATAAATGCAAAATCAAAAGAAAAATTATGTTAAGAATAAATATTTACAAGACAAATGATTGGAGACCTCACAACCTGATTTTTTGGGACAATACAGTAGGAAAGCAGAACACTCTAAAATAAAATGAAACCATAAAAAGGTAAAAAAACCAAAAACTAGGAAACTCCAGTGGATAAAATAATAATGTCTGATAGACAACAGAAGGAAAAATGCCAACACCACAGTGGTGTAGCTCTCTTGGCTCAGGCCCACCTAGCTGCAGCACCCCACATCAACATCTCTGTGGCATCTCGGCATTTGCATGCCTGGCCCTGAACCCCGTCCCTCCCTGGTGTACCTTACCAGAGTCCTTGGCACCTGCAGTGATTCAATTATTGTTGCCTGCGCCAGCCCTGCAGGATTCATCAGTTGGGTCCCACCAGACAGGAAATGATGAAAGCGAGGGCGGGACCCGGTCGATGAAAGCCTGCAGGGCCGGCCCAGGCAGCAATATTTGAATCACTACAGGTGCTGGGGAAACCTGTAACATAGTAGATGACGGCAGAAAAAGACCTGCATGGTCCATCCAGTCTGCCCAAGACAAACTCATATGTGTATACCTTACCTTGAATTTGTACCTGTCCTTTTCAGGGCACAGACCATATAAGTCTGCCCAGCAGTATTTCCCGCCTCCCAACCACCAGTCCCGCCTCCCATCACCGGCTCTGGTACAGACCGTATAAGTCTGCCCTCCCCTATCCTCGCCTCCCAACCACCACCCCCTCTTCCCCCCACCTGCTCCGCCACCCAATTTCAGCTAAGCTTCTGAGGATCCATTCCTTCTGCACAGGATTCCTCTATGCATATCCCACGCATGTTTGAACTCCGTTACCGTTTTCATCTCCACCACCTCCCGCGGGAGGGCATTCCAAGCGTCTACCACCCTCTCTGTGAAAAAATACTTCCTGACATCTTTCCTGAGTCTGCCCCCCTTCAATCTCATTTCATGTCCTCTCGTTCTACCGCCTTCCCATCTCCGGAAAAGATTCGTTTGCGGATTAATACCTTTCAAATATTTGAACGTCTGTATCATATCACCCCTGTTCCTCCTTTCCTCCAGGGTGTACATGTTCAGGTCAGCAAGCCTCTCTTCATACGTCTTGGAACGTAAATCCCATACCATCCTCGTAGCTTTTCTTTGCACCGCTTCCATTTTTTTTTAACATCCTTCGCAAGATACGGCCTCCAAAACTGAACACAATACTCCAGGTGGGGCCTCACCAACTTCTTATACAGGGGCATTAAAACCTCCTTTCTTCTGCTGGTCACTCCTCTCTCTATACAGCCTAGCAATCTTCTAGCTACTGCCACCGCCTTGTCGCACTGTTTCGTCGCCTTCAGGTCCTCAGATACTATCACCCCAAGATCCCTCTCCCCGTCCGTGCCTATCAGACTCTCCCCGCCTAACACATACGTCTCCCTTGGATTTCTACTCCCCAAGTGCATCACTTTGCATTTCTTCGCATTGAATTTTAATTGCCAAACGTTAGACCATTCTTCTAGCTTCTTCAGATCTTTTTTCATGTTTTCCACACCCTCCGGGGTGTCCACTCTGTTGGAAATCTTGGTGTCATCCGCAAAAAGGCAAACTTTACCTTGTAACCCTTCGGCAATGTCACTCACAAATATATTGAACAGAATCGGCCCCAGCACCGATCCCTGAGGCACTCCACTACTCACCTTTCCTTCCTCCGAGCGAACTCCATTCACCACCACCCTCTGGCGTCTGTCCGTCAACCAGTTCCTAATCCAGTTCACCACTTCGGGTCCTATCTTCAGGTCGTCTAGTTTATTTAAGAGCCTCCTGTGGGGAACCGTGTCGAAAGCCTTGCTGAAATCTAAGTAGATGACGTCCATAGCACGTCCTTGATTTAATTCTCCTGTCACCCAGTCAAAGAATTCAATGAGATTCGTTTGGCACGATTTCCCTTTGGTGAAACCATGTTTTCACCTACCCTACCCCACATCAACATCGCTCCTCCTCCGCGGCATCCCAGCATCCCCGTCACCTGCAGTGATTCAATTATTGCTGCCTGCACCAGCCTTGCAGGCTTCCATCGGCCAGGTCCCACCCTCGCTTTCATCATTTCCTGTCTGGTATGACGCAGCTGATGAAGCCTGCAGGGCCGGCACAGGCAGCAATAATTGAATCACTGCAGGTGCTAGGGACGCCTGTAAGGTACACCAGGGAGGGACGGGGGTTCAGCGATGGGCGGGCAGACCCATTCTTGGCTAAGGCCCACCCAGCGGTAGAACCCTACAACCCCACATCAACATCTCTCCTCCGCAGCATCACAGCATCTGCCAGCCTGTCGCTGAACCCCATCCCTCCCTGGTGTATCTTACAGGCGTCCCTAGCACCTGCAGTGATTCAATTATTGCTGCCTGTGCCGGCCCTGCAGGCTTCATCAGCTGCGTCATACCAGACAGGAAATGATGAAAGCGAGGGTGGGACCTGGCCGATGGAAGCCTGCAAGGCTGGTGCAGGCAGCAATAATTGAATCACTGCAGGTGACAGGGATGCTGGGATGCCGCGGAGGAGGAGCGATGTTGATGTGGGGTAGGGTAGGTGAAAAAATCTATAATTTTTAAAAATATCTTTGGGGGGGGGGGGGGGGCTGGGGACTGTGGAGTGCTGTGCCGTGGAAGGGCCCATTTAAGTTAGCTCTGGACCCATCCAAAATACTGGGTCTGGCTACGCCACTGCAACACCAGAGAGAAAATTGCAAAATTTGCTGGAATGTTTCCCATTGAGCAGTTGAAAAAAAAAAAGAAGCTCTTATGTTGTTTTTATCAGCTGTTTCTTTTTCTCTAAAACCTGATTTTTATGTACATTTCTTAAATTGTAATCTGCTTTGAAGCTAATTGATAATAAGATGGATAATAAATACTAATATAGGGATCCTTTAACTAAGCTGCAGTAAGCACTAGTGTGTGCTTACTACAGGTTAAAAAGGCACTACCGCGGGACATGGCATTTTAACATGGGGGGCGTGCCCTGCACTAATCAATTAGTGTGTGAGCATTGGCGCGTGCTGATTAGCACAGGAGCCCCCCCCCCCCCCCCCGCCTACAAAATAGGTGTTGGTAAGGGCTCCTACGCTAATGGCCACTTGATAACTGGTAAATTAGTGTGTGGCCATTAATGGAAAAAAAGAAATTGCGGCCATTTTACAGCCACGCAAAGTGCCTCAGTGCATGGGAAACCCAGGTACCAAAAATAGCATAGGTCACTTTTTAGCGCAGCTTAGTAAAAGGGTCCCATAGTATAGTGCTACAAGTCCTGCACATGTGCAGAAAATAAATTCTAGTCCTTTCTAAAAAAGCACAGAAAATTTGTACCATGTATGGCGATATCAAAATAATGCAATAATCCATTAAGCCCAGCATCCCAACCTATCCGCAACAGTGACCAGTTTGGATCTCCTGGATCACCTATCAAATCTTAAACAGGAAAACCCATTCGATGTTGCTGGCAAAGGCTCTCTGGCTAAATTATGTTTCATGAACCTGCTGCTTGCTACTGGTTTCAGGCAATGAATCTCGCCATCACAACTGCCCCCCCCCCCCCCCAAAATAAACAAAACAACCCCCCCTCCCAAACCAAAACCTACAAACCCCCAAACACCCCCCAACCCCCAAAACTAAAGAAGTCTAGAAGGATATAACAGGCACACAAATACCATGTGTTTTTTAATGTGCAATACCAATCAGGATAGCATCTTTTATTTTCAACTGTTGTAAAGGCAATTCTGACCTCTACAAAAAAAAACAGACAGTTCAAACATACATTTGGCCACTTAAAAAAAAAACTTTACGCCTTGATTTCTTTTAAAATGCAAAAATGGAAATAAAGAAATAGATCCATTTGAAGACCACGAGTTTAAGTGGTATAGTGAATTCTGTCCATAATTATAATTCAAATCTAATCTCTTCTGACTACAATGAGAGGAAGAGTGTGAAAAGCAGCAAGATTTATAAGGAAAGTAGCCTGTAGCTGATGTTGGGTAATTTCCAAATGATTACTGTTAAATATTTTAAAGTTAGTGAAATTTAAAAAAAAGCAGGTCCATGCAAAAACAAGATGGCTGAAAATCTTCTCTGTCAAAAGTCACAAAAGAGCTGCCTTTGTGTTCTCTCTGATAAGGAAATATGAAGATTTATTAGGATTTGATTTACAGAATCTTCTGTAGGATTGAATTGGCTACATCCAAGGTTTCATCTTTCACCAAAACAATATCATAGCTGTCCATATATTTTTCCAAAAGTTCATCCACCTATATAAAAGAAAGAAGGCAGAAATATAAAATCAATTACTTTCTTCTAAGTTCTTCTGTTTGTTTAGAATAGCCAATTCAGCTGTGCTTGGACTGCAGAGACTTCAGTCCCAGGTGAGCTGCTATGGCTGGGCTAGGCCCAGGACAACTGCTGTTGCCCCTGGGAGAAAGGAAGACAGACAGACACATTGAAACAGACTGTAATAGTTGCAGGTGGGGAGAAGAACAGAGTAGCTAAGGGGATGAAAGAAGCTGGGGAAGGGGAAAGGGAAGAGATAAAGCGACTGGGAAAAGGGAGCTGGGGGAAAGAACTGAGTAAGGCTGTAGGTTATCAGGACATGTTCATCTTGACACAGCCTGCATGAACTTGTAGTTCTCACACTTCTATTGATTTTCTTTTGAAAAACAAGGTTATAAGTCTATGCAGGCTGAAGGGTAAAAAGCCGGATTGCATCAGCCTGTCCTGAAAACCTGAATCCAGTTGGTAATCTCAGCGGCAAGTAAGGAGTCAGAAGTAATTAAAAAAAACAAAATAAGCAATAAAAACAAAACAAAGATGAACAAAGTGGAAAAAAAAAAAAATCAAAATGAGCACAATCATCTCTCCACTCCAAAAACTCTTTACAAAGTAAAAAAACAAACAAACAAACCCCCCCCCCCACAAAATAATCACAACACATTTCTTTTGCTCCTTTTAAACTTCTTTGTTGGACTATAAATCTGCTAAATATTTAGCATATATTAAAAAAAAAACAAAACTACACACAGTAATGATTTTGCAAAAAGCATTACAAACTTTTCACAGTAAACAGTTCAGATACATGAGACAGAGGTTTGGAAGGGAAGTCTTTAACAGTCTCTCATACTACCATGAACATGACCGGGACCTGCCAGCTTACTTATAAAGCGAAGATACTTATCTGTAGCAGGTATTCTTCAAAGACAACAGGTTTTATATTCTCACAGATGGGTAACGTGCGTCCGTGTTGCCGGTGCGGAGCTTGTAACAAGCTTAAAAATAGGTCTTTGAGCGCGAGATGCACGCCAGCATGCATGTGCCAGTGCCTTCCCGCCTTAGCTACAGGCTCAGCAAAAACCACCACCGGTGGTCAATTGGACCTCGCAATAGCAAGGGCAAAAAAATAATCAACCTGAAATTATATACAATCTGAGTGAGAGTGCAGCCTCGAACAGAACAAAATGGGCCTAGGAGAGTGGAGTTGGACTCTAGACCCCAAACAAATTCTGCAGAACTGTCTGTCCAAACCAACTGTCGCATCGGGTATCATGTGAATGTGTGGACCAAAGACCATGTCGCAGCCTTGCAAATTTCTTCAATAGAGGCTGACCTCAGATGGGCTACCAACACAGCCATGGCTCTGACACTGTGAGCCCTGATATGATCTTCAAGGGTCAGCCCAGCCTGGGCATGTGAAAGAAATGCAATTTGCCAGCCAACTGGAAATGGTCTATTTCCCGATAGAGACTTCCATCCTGTTGGGATCAAAAGAAACAAAAATTTGAGTGTACTGTCCCGAGGACCTAGTCCATTCCAAGTAAAAGGCCAATGCTCACTTGCAGTCCCAGGTGTGCAGTGCACATCGCCAGGATGGGCATGAGGTTGGGGGAAGAATGTTGGCAAGACAATCGACTGGTTCAGATGGAACCCTGACACAATCTTACGTAAGAACTTAGGGTACGGCCAGAGGACTACTCTTATAATGAAACTTTGTATAAGATGCATCCACCACTAAGGCCTGAAGCTCACTGTCCCCTACGAGCTGAAGTAATAGCCACCAAAAACAGGACCTTCCAAGTTAAGGAATCAAGTGGCTGAAAAGGAGATTTCATCGGCTGGGTAAGAATGACGTTGAGGCTCCATGACACAGGTGGAAGTTTGACAGGGGGCTTTGTCAACAGCAAACCTCTCATGCAGCGAACTAGAGACTGTCCAGAGATGGGCTTACCCTTTACATGTTGATGATAAGCACTAATTGCACTGAGGTGAACCCTTACAAAGTTGGTCTGGAGACCAGACTCAGAGAGGTGCAGAAAATATTCAAGCAGGGTCTGTGTAGGACTGGAAATAGGATCTAGGGCCTTGCCCTCACACCAGATAGCAAACCTACATTTGAAACAGCAACACTTTTAGTGGAATCTTTTCTGGAAGCCAGCAAGACCCTGGAGACATCCTGAGGAAGATGCAAGGAAGCAAATTCTAAGCTCTCAACATCCAGGATGAGGGCTAGAGATCAGAGGTTGGAATGCAGAAGAGGATCGTAAAACACTCATCGCCATGATTCTTTGGAAGATAACTCTAGAAGAAGAGGGAACCAGATCTGCAGGGATCAGTACCGAGCGATCAAGATCGTGCTCTAGTGGTCTTGCTTGAGTTTCAGCAAAGTCTTCCCCACAAGAAGAATGGGAGGATATGAATACAGAAATCCTGTCTCCCAATGAAGGAGGAAGGCATCAGACACTAGTCTGTTGTGGGCCTGGAGCAGAACTGCAGGACTTTGTGACTGGACTGAGTGGCAAAGAGATCCACTGAGAGGGTGCCTCATACTTGGAAGACCTCACGGGCAACACCCATGCTGAGGGACCACTCGTGTGGTTGCATGACCCTGCCCAGTCTGTCGGCCAGACTGTTGAATTTTCCCGTCAGATAAGTGGCCTTGAGAAGCACCCCGTGCTGGTGCGTCCAATGCCACATCTGGATGGCCTCCTGAAACAAAGGGCCTGATCTGGTGCCCCCCCTGCTTGTTTGTGTAGCACAAGGCAACCTGATTGTCTGTTTGAATGAGAACAGTTTGGTTGTTCAGTCAATCCTTGAAAGCCTTTAGAGAGTTCCAGATCACCAGGAGCTCCAGAAGGTTGGAGATCTGTTTCCTGGGCTGTCCAAGCACCTTCAGTGTGAAGCCTGTCTAAATGAGCTCCTCACCTTAGGGGGGATGCATCCGTCTATCAGCACTTCTGTTGGCTGTGGAATTTGAAATGGTAGTCCCAGAGTCAAATTGGATTAAATTGTCCATCAGAGTAGGGACTGAGCCAGCTCTGGCGGAACTCAGATGACATCCTCTAGGTATGCAGGGGCCTGACACCACTGGGAAGCTAGGGTCCACTGGGCAGTGAAGGATGTGCCATGGGTGTCCCATGAACAGAGGCCATTTGGCCCGACAACCTCAACATCTGGCGGGTTTTGACCTGACCTGCTTGTACTTGAGTGGCAAGGGTGATAAAGCAAAGATTAACTAACCTGTAGCTGGTATTCTCCGAGGACAGCAGGCTGATTGTTCTCACAAGTGGGTCGACGTCCGCGTCAGCCCAGGAAGCAGCAAAATTTTCCAGCAAAAATATAAAAAACTTTGCCAGTCTTCTAGCGCTCGAGCAGTGCGCACCGCGAATGTGCGGACGACTTCCCGCCCATCGCGAGTGTGCCTCCTCAGTTAAATCAAAAACCATGTAAATAACAAAACAACTCCAAAGGGGAGGTTGGGGGGGGGGGGGGGGGGATTGTGAGAACAATCAGCCTGCTGTCCTCGGAGAATATCAGCTAAAGGTTAGTATCTTCGATTTCTCAGAGGACAAGCAGGCTGCTTGTTCTCACAAGTGGGGTATCCCTAGCATCCAGGCACACTCAGAACAATGAACATTGGTCAATTGGGCCTCGCAACGGCGAGGACATAACATATATTGACCTGAAAACATAAAGAACTAACTGAGAGTGCAGCCTGTAACAGAACAAAAATGGGCCTAGAGGGGTGGAGTTGGATTCTAAACCCCGAACAGATTCTGACTGCCCAAACTGACTGTCGCGTCGGGTATCCTGCTGAAGGCAGTGGTGAGATGTGAATGTGTGGACTGACGACCACGTTGCGGCCTTGCAAATCTCCTCAATGGAGGCTGACTTTAAGTGAGCCATTGACACAGCCATGGTTCTAACATTGTGAGCCGTGACATGGCCCTCTAGAGTCAGCCCAGCTTGGGTGTAAGTGATGGAAATGCAATCTGCTAGCCAATTAGAGATTGTGCGTTTTCCGATGGCAACTCCCCTACTGTTGGGGTCGAAAGAAACAAACAACTGGGTGGACTCTTCTGAAGGGCTTTGTCCACTCCACATAAAAGGCCAATGCTCTCTTGCAGTTCAAGGTATGCAAACTGCTTTCGCCAGAACGGGTATGAGGACAGGAAAAAAATGTTGGCAAGACAATTGACTGGTTCAGATGGAACTCCGACACCACCTTTGGCAGGAACTTAGGGTGCGTGCGGAGGACTACTCTGTTGTGATGAAACTTGATATAAGGTGCATGCACTACCAAGGCCTGAAGCTCACTGACCCTACGAGCTGAAGTAACAGCCACCAAGAAAACGAGCTTCCAGGTCAAGTACTTCAGATGGCAGGAATTCAGTGGCTCAAAAGGAACTTTCATCAGCTGGGTTAGAACGACGTTGAGATCCCGTGACACTGGTGGAGGTTTGACAAAAGCAAACTTCTCATGAAGCAAACAACTAAAGGCTGTCCAGAGATAGGCTTACCCTCTACACGGTGATGATAAGCACTAATCGCACTAAGGTGAACTCTTAAGGAGTTGGTCTTGAGACCAGACTATGACAAGTGTAGAAGGTACTCAAGCAGGGTCTGTGTAGGACAAGAAAGAGGATCTAGGGCTTTGCTGTCACACCAGACGGCAAACCTCCTCTATTTGAAAGAGCAACACCTCTTCGGAATCTTTCCTGGAAGCAAGACTCGGGAGACACCCTCTGAAAGACCCAAGGAGGCAAATTCTAAGCTCTCAACATGCAGGCCGTGAGAGCCAGAGACTGGAGGTTGGGATGTAACTCCTCGTTCTGAGTGTTGGAAAGCACTCCAATCTCCACGGTTCTTCGGAGGTCAACTCCAGAAGAAGAGGGAACCAAATCTGACGCGGCCAGAAGGGTGAAATCAAGATCATGGTTCCACAGTCCTTCTTGAGTTTCAGCAAAGTCTTCCCTACTAGAGGTATGGGAAGATACGCATACAGAAGGCCTGTCCCCCAATGTAGGAGAAAGGCATCTGATGCTAGTCTGTCGTGGGCCTGAAGCCTGGAACAGAACTGAGGGACCTTGTGATTGATCTGAGTGGCAAAAAGATCCACCGAGGGGGTGCCCCACGCTCTGAAGATCTTGCGGACTACGCCCATGTTCAGTGACCACTCGTGAGGTTGCATTATCCTGCTCAACCTGTTGGCCAGACTATTGTTTACGCCTGCCAGATAAGTGGCTTAGAGAAACATGCCGTTATGGCAAGCCCAAAGCCAGATCTGGATGGCTTCCTCACACAGAGGGCGAGATCCGGTGCCCCCCTGCTTGCTGGTATAAAACAAGGCACCCTGTCTGTCTGAATTAAGATTACTCGGTTGGACAGCTGATCTTTGAAAGCCTTTAGAGAGTTCCAGATCGCTCTTAATTCCAGAAGGTTGATCTGCAGACCTTTTTCCTGAAAAGACCAGGCTCCCTGAGTGTGGATCCCATCTACATGAGCTCCCCACCCCAGGAGAGATGCATCCATCGTCAGCACTTTTCGTGGCTGAGGAACTTGGAATGGTCGCCCCATGGTCAAATTGGATCAAATCATCCACCACTGAAGAGAATTCCGAAAGTCGGTGGACAGTTGGATTACATCCTCTAGATCCCCTGCAGCTCGAAACCACTGGGAAGCTAGGGTCCATTGAGCTGATCTCATAGGTAGACATGCCATGGGCGTTACATGAACTGTGGAGGCCATGTGCCCCAGAAGTCTCAACATCTGCCAAGCCGTGACCTGCTAGGACACTCGAACCATGGACAACCATGGACAGAAGGTTGTCTGCCCTTGACTCGGGGAGATACGTTTGACCTAAGTGTTCAACAGAGCTCCAATTAATTCCAATTTTTGGACTGACAAACCCAGTAGCTCCAGCACCTGAATAGTCATTCGCATGGACTCCAGAGCACCTTCCTTCGAGGTGCTCTTCATCAGCCAATCGTCGAGATAAGGAAACATATGCACTCCTAGTCTGCGTAGCAATGCTGCGACCACAGCTAGGCATTTTGTAACATTCTGGGCCCAGACGCCAGTCCAAAAGGCAGTACACGGTACTGAAAGTGCTGTGTTTCCAGCCGAAATCAAAGATACTTCCTGTGAGCTGGAAGTATCGAGATGTGTGTGTAAGCATCCTTTAATTCCAGAGAACATAGCCAATCGTTTTCCTGAATCATGGGAAGAAGGGTGCCTAGGGGAACCATCCTGAACTTTTCTCGGATAAGAAATTTGTTCAGGGCCCTTAGGTCTAGGATGGGACGCATCTCCCCTGTTTTCTTTTGCACAAGGAAGTACCTGGAATAGAATCCCAGCCCTTCTTCCCCAGGTGGAATGGGTTTGACAGCTTGGGCCTGTAGAAGGGTGGAGAGTTCCTCTGCAAGTACCTGCTTGTGCTGGGAGCTGTGGGACTGAGCTCCGGAGGCTTGGAGTCCAGGTTGAGGGTATATCCTAACCGGACAATTTGAAGAACCCACCGGTCAGAGGTTATGAGAGGCCACCTTTGGTGAAAAAACATTAACCTCCCCCCAACCGGCAAGTCGTCCGATATGAACACATTTACTGAGGCTATGCTGAACTGGAGCCAGTCAAAAGCCCGTCCCTTGCTTTTGCTGGAGACCCGCAGTGGCCTTAGGTGCATGCTGTTGATGAGAACAAGCGCACTGGGACTGAGCCTGGGCAGGCTGCTGAGAAGCAGGAGTGTACCTATGCCTAGCATAGGAATAGGGAGCACTCCTCTTAACTCAAAAAAACCTCCTAGATGAGGAGGAAGTAGCAGAAGACGCCCGGCGGGAGAGAGAAGCCACAACATCATTGTGCTTCTTGATCTGGTCAACTAGATCCTCTACTTTCTCACCAAAAAGGTTATCCCTCCGGCAAGGAACATCCGCCATCTGCTGCTGGACCGAATGATCCAGGTCAGAGACAAGCAGCCATGAGAGTCTGCACACCACTATACCTTGGGCAGTGATCCTGGATGCTACATCAGAAGTGTCGAGCGTACCCCTGGCCAGGAATTTTCGACACGCCTTCTGCTCCCTGACTACCTGGCGAAAAGGCTCAGCCTGCTCCGGAGGGAGTGCATCAACCAAGCTGGACAGTTGCTTCACCGAGTTCTGCAAGTGGCTGCTTGTGAAGAGCTGGTAAGGTTGAATTTTGGCGGTGAGCTTAGCGGCCTAATACGTTTTCCTCCCAAAAGAATCAAGAGTTCTAGCTTCTCTGCCTGGGGGTGCCGAGGCATAGTCCCTAATACTCTTGGCTCTCTTGAGGGCAGAGTCCACCACCATGGAATTGTGGGGTAACTGAGACCTCATCACTCCAGGTTCACCGTGGATCCAATACTGGGATTCAGTTTTCTTCGGGATCACGGGGCCAGACAGAGGAACGACCAGCTCCGCATAAGGACTTCCTTCAGTACCTTATGTAGAGGAGCCATCACAGCCTCTTTAGGTGGAGAAGGATAATCCAGGACATCGAGCATCTCAGCCCTGGGCTCATCCTTAACCTCCATAGGGAAAGGAATAGCCATAGCCATTTCCCGGACAAAAGATGCAAAGGACAGACTCTCCGGTGGAGATCGTCTCTTTTCTGGTGGAGGGGAAGGTTCAGAGGGAATCCCAAAGGACTCATCAGAAGAAACGTACCTAGGCTCTTCCTCTGACTACCACGAACGCTCCTCTTCAGTATTGACCTCCCCCTCAGGGCACTCCAAGACTGAGCCTGCCTTGACGCAGAGGAACGATGTCCTCGATGGTGATGTCGAGAAGTCGTTGCCCGCCTAGACTGAAGTGAAGCTTCCTCCACCGACGTCGGGAGTCAACCCGGGTGGCAGCCGACGTTGATGCCGCAGGTGGCACCGAGGTCAGGGACCTCTCCGCAGAAGGGCCAGATGCCACTGCATCTGGCGGCACGGAAGGTGCAAGCACCCCCGACACCGAAGAACTGGCGCAACAATCCTTCCAGAAGCTTTGGAAGCAGGGCCCGGATGCGTTCGTCGAGAGCTGCCATCGGAAAAGGCTGCGGGTTAGGTGACACAGCTGGTGGCAGAATCTGTCGAGGCTCGGGAGCAGGTACAGAGCTGCCAGAAGACCCTACCTGAATAGAGGGGGAGCGATCCTCTCGGCGCCGATGCTTCTCGGGTGTCGATTCCCTTGACACGCTGGAGCTCCCGGTACCGTGTGTCAAAGGAGAACGATGACGGTGCTTCTTAGCCTTCTCTCGACGCCCGTCATCCAGACTCCTCGGTACTGATGAGGATGTGGAATCCTCACGTCTCCTCGGGGTCGGGTCTGACGAAGGTCGATCCGGGGGGTCCTGCATAACAGGAGGCTTCGAGGCAGGTGGAGACCCACTCGACGCCTCGCTGATCCCAGCATGTGGTGGTCTCGGGGCAGCCATTACCTCTCCTTCCGACGTCGATGCTCCTCTCAATGTTGACTCCGACGCCGCCGACCTCGGTACCGACGTCGTTGTCGAGGAACCGGACCGAACCCCAAAAAGCTTTTCTCGCTGGGCTTCTCGAGATGCTTGAGTCCATTTCTTCATACGAAGACACAGACTACAAGCGGCTGGGGTATGGTCGGGCCCAAGGCACTGGATACACCAGGCATGGGTATCAGTACCTGAGATGGTCCGGTTGTACCAAGTACGTTTGTAGCCGCTGGGTGTCCTCGATGACATGGAAGGAAAAACGGCTTTGGTGAAATCAAACGACGCAACTGTGCCAAAAAACTGAAGGACACAAAAAGAGGAAAACCCGGCCACGTTGAAAAGAAAGTAAACGTAATAATAGGCCAAAAAACACTAAAGGAAACTACAGGAATAAAAAAAATTTCAAAGAAATAGAAAAAGTAAAGAAAAAAGTCGTCAGACTCTTGTTCCTGGTCCAAAAAATGAGGAGAGTCGGAAAAAACGCTGTCACCTCGTCCGGACAAAATAAAGAACTGAGTAGGGTCGCTCGTGACAGGCGGGAAGTCCGCACATGCACGGTGCATGCTGCTCGCGTGCCATAAGACTCTGGCAAAGTTTTATATTTTTGCTGGAAAAGTTTTGCCGCTTCCTGGGCCGACGCACACGTCGACCCACTTGTGAGAACAAGCAGCCTGCTTGTCCTCGGAGAACAGTGTCTTCCAGCGCCATAGGGAGAAAACCCCGAGCCAGCTGAGTGTCTAACAGGGCTCCAATGAACCCCAATCGCTGGACAGTGAGCAAATGGGACTTGGGGTAGTTTAAAACAAACCCTAGTAATTCTAACACCCGAATAGTCCTCTGCATGGACTACTGAGTACCGTCTCACAACATCCTCTTCACCAGCCAGTCATCAAGATAGGGGTACACATGCCTGCTTATAATTGAAAGAGAAAAACGCCTATATTGCGACCCAAATCGGGAAAAGGGCGTCTTTCTCCAGTGGGCACCCAAATCGGTATAATCGAAAGTCGATTTTGGGCGTTTCCAACTGCAATCCATTGCGGAAACGGGTAAAGTTAACGGGGGCGTGTTGGAGGCATGGTGAAGGCGGAATTGGGGTGTGGTTATCGGCCGAGGAGAGATGGGCGTCTTTAGCTGATAATCGAAAAAAAAAAAAAAAGGCGTTTTTACCGCGATTTTGGGTCACTTTTTGTGGACCCTTTTTTTTCACGAACAAGCCCCAAAAAAGTGCCCCAACTGACCAGATGACCACTGGACTCCCCCAGTGGTCACTAACCCCCTCCCACCAAAAAAACCCCACTTTACAAACTTTTTTTCCAGCCTCTATGCCAGCCTCAAATGCCTTACCCACCTCCATGACAGCAGAATGTGTTCTATCCTGTGACAGCCTTTCCCTGGTTCTGATGTGGGTCTCGGGTGAGTGTGACACCTTTTCTGTTAAGGGCACTGCAGAGTCACATCAGCAATGCATTGTGGTGGGTGTAGGGTATTGGGCTCCGTGATTCCACTAGCTTGTTGCAAATGCTCATGATGTTGGTAGTTGGTAGGCTCTACTCCCATGGTGCTTTTCCCCCTGCTTACTGGGTCAGAGTGTGCCCTGTTTTGTTTCCGGTAGTCCATGAGGTAGTGGCCAGTTTTGTAAGCCAGTTTTAGATCCCTTTCTTTCACGTGTTAGCCACGTTACAGAACTTAGTTCTTACCTTGAATGTGGCTAAAAGAGGGCACTGTACACCATTCTGCCAGCACGGACCTACTGCTAATCTCAGTACCAGGGAGACTCGTTGCCAGTGGGGCACAACCTCTGATCTGCAGTTAACTGTGAGTAAGCGTGCTTATTCCAATAAAGGACGTTTTCGGAGAGATTAGTCTTCAGGTGTGCCAATGTTATATAGCAGCAACAAGTCCTAGAGGCCTGCGTGTATGCAGGTCCCTGGAGCACTTTTAGTGGGTACCACAGTGCACTTCAGCCAGGTGGACCCAGGCCCATCCCCCCCACCTGTAACACTTGTGCTGGTAAATGGGAGGCCTCCAAAACCCACTGTACCCACATGTAGGTGCCCCCTTCACCCCTAAGAGCTATGGTAGTGTTGTACATTTGTGGGTAGTGGGTTTTGGGGGAGGGGGGTTGGGTGCTCAGCACCCGTGGTAAGGCAGCTATGCATGTGGGAGCGTTGTCTGAAGTCCACCGCACTGACCTCTAGGGTGCCCAGTTGGTGTCCTGGCATGTCAGGAGGGCGAGTGTACTATGAATCGTGGCCTCTCCCATGACCAAATGGCTCAGATTAGGACGTTTTTGAGCTGGGTGTTTTAAGTTTCCATTATCGCTAAAAAAAACCCCAAAACAAACGCCCAGCTGAAAAACGTCCATTTTTTCGAAAAGACGGTCTGTCCCGCCTCTTCACTTACCCGTTTTCAGACATAGACGCCCATGGAGATAGGCGTTCGCGTTCGATTATGCCCCTCATGGACTCCCAGTCTGCGTAGCAATGCTGCGACTACTGCAAGACACTTGGATACTGGAAGTGACATGTCCCCAGCCGAAACCAATGATACTTCCTGTACGTAAGTATTGCCATACTGGGAAAGACCAAAGGTGCATCAAGCCCAGCATCCTGTTTCTAACATTGGCCAATCCAGGTCACAAATATCTGGCAAGATCCCCAAAAAGTACAAAACATTTTATAGTGCTTATCCCAGAAATAGTGGATTTTCTCCAATTCCATTTAATAATGGTCTATGGACTTTTCCTTTAGGAAGCCGTCCAAACCTTTTTTAAACTCCGCTAATCGTCTTTACCACATTCTCTGGCAACGAATTCCAGAGTTTAATTACATGTTGAGTGAAGAAACATTTTCTCCGATTTGTTTTAAATTTACTACATTGTAGCTTCATCGCATGCCCCCTAGTCCAAGTATTTTTGGAAAGCGTAAACAGACGCTTCACATCTACCCGTTCAACTCCACTCATTATTTTATAGACCTCTAGCATATCTCCCCTCAGTTGCCTTTTCTCAAAGCTGAAGAGCCCTAGCCGCTTTAGCCTTTCCTCATAGGGAAGTCGTCCCATCCCCTTTATCATTTTCAGCGCCCTTCTCTCCACCTTTTCTAATTCCACTATATCTTTTTTGAGATGCGGTGACCAGAACTGAACACAATATTCCAGGTGTGGTCGCACCATGGAGCTGGAAGTATCAGGATATGAGTATAATCCATCCTTGAGAGCACAGTCAATTGTTTTCCTGAAGCAAGGGGAAGCAGGGTGCCCAGGGAAACCATCCTGAACTTTTCAGAAGGATGCTTGGGTGCATAAAGAGAGGCATGACCAGCAGGAAAAAGGAGGTGATAGTGCCGTTGTATAAGTCTCATTTGGAGTACTGCGTGCAGTTCTGGAGACCACACCTACGGAAAGATATAAACAGGATGGAGTCGGTCCAGAGAGCAGCCACGAAATTAGTAAGCAGTCTTGAATGCCAAAATTATAGGGAGAGGCTTAGGAACCTCAATATGTATACGCTGGAAGAGAGGAGGGAGAGAGGAGACATGATAGAGACGTTTATCTCAAGGGCATTTATGTATAGGAAGAGAGCCTTTTTCAAATGGAGAGCTCTGGAATGAGGGGGCATATGACAAAGATAAGAGGGAATAGGCTTAGGAGTTAACCAAAGAAAGGGTGGTGGAGGCGTGGAATGGCCTCACGGTGGAGGTGGTGGAGTCGAGGACTGTTCCAGAATTTAAAAAGGCATGGGATAAGCATGTGGGATCGCTTAGGAACAAGAAGAATTAGGGGTTACAGAGAATGGGCAGACTGGATGGGTCATATGGCCTTTATCTGCCGTCATGTTTCTATGTTTCTTTGACCAGGAATTTGTTCAGGCCCCTTGTTTTCTTTTGCAAAAGGAAGTATCTGGAATAGAATCCCTTCCTTTCTTAGCCTGGTGGAAGTTTTGAACGCACGGGCCTTGAGAAGGGCGGAGAGTTCCTCTGCAAGTATCTGCTTGTGCTGAGAGCTGAAGTAATGTGCTCTTGATGTGCAATCTGGTGGTCTCTGTAGTCAATGAAGGGCGTAACTGAGACAGACTATCTGAAGAACCCACCGGTTGGAGGCTACAAGGGGCCACCTTTGTTGGTAAAACTTCAGCCTCCTCCCCCAATCCGCAAGCCATCTGGGATGGTCACTTTTACAGTAGCTATGCTTTGCTGGAGCTAGTCAAAAGCTCACTGCCTGCTTTGACAGGGGAGAGCCGTCTGGGCCTTAGGTGCACTCTGTTGATGAGAACGAGCATGCTGAGACTGAGCTTGATGGGGTTGCGCCTGCTGAGGCTGGCGAGAACTTATGCCTCTGCGAGTAATAAGTACTCCTCTTTGACTTGCCAAAAATCCTCCTAGAGGAGGAGGCAAGAAAATTGATGGTATCAGTGTTCTTCTTGATAAGGTCAGCGACCTCCTCTACCTTCTTCTCCAAAAAGAGCATCCTCCTGGCCTGTGGCATCCGCCAATCTCTGTTGTATCGCTGGGTCCAAGTCAGAGACATGCAGCTATGAGGGTCTGTGCTTCACTGTACTCTGGGTAAAGATCCTATAAGGCCACATAGAAAGTGTTGTAGGCGCACTGGCCAAGAATTTACAACATGCCTTCTGCTACTTGACCAGCTGGTGAACAGATTCAGCCTGCTCCGGAGAGAGTCTGCTAAATCAGAGAGATACAGCGCACCAAGGTCTGCAAATACAGGTTTGTGTACAGCTGGTACAACTGGATACAGGAGATGAGCATGGAGGCTTGATACATCTTCTGCCCAAAAGAATCCAAGGTTCTATCTCTGCCAGGGGCCACCAAAGCATAGTCCTTAGATCTCCTGGCTCTTTTCAGCGCGGATTCTACCACTATGGAAAGATGAGGCAACTGGGGCTTATCAAACCTAGGGGAAGACTGAATCCGGAACATGGTGACAACCTTCTTGGGGAGGAGAGAGACAGACGGGTACTCCCCAGTTCTTCACCTGAATGTCCCGTAAGGTCTCGTGAGGCAGGACCATCCCAGGCTCTCTAGGAAGACAGTCATAGTCCAGGTCCTTGAACATCTTAGCTTTGAGCTCATCCTTCATTTCCAATTGGGATGGCAGTCACCATCTCCTTTACAAAGGAGGAGAAGGAAAGGCTCTCAGGTGGACAGGAGGGATCAGATGGGATGCCATAGGACTCCTCTTCTGAGAAGTACCGTGGATCCTCTTCTAAGTCCCATGAGTGCTCCTGATCAGTGTCAGCCAAGGTCTCCTCGTGGGAGGGCCAAGACTGAGCCCGCCTCAACGTAGAGGTACTATGACCTCGAGAGGGGCATTGAGGTATCGGATCCGGCAGTAGCAGCCCTATCATTAGGCTACTTGAGCTGGGGGCCTCAGATGGCACTCTTGTGAGGCAGAATTGCCCCTGCCCTTTCCTTCCCAACCCCATTCCCTAAAATTACCTTTCGATGCCAATGCTTCTTCTGAAGCCTGGCATCGATGCTCCCCAGTGCAAAAGAGGACATCTGACGATGTCGAGTCCTCTCGTTGCCTCAGGGTTGGGTCCGATGTCGATTGGTCCCGGAGGGCCTGCATAGCAGCCAGCAACAAGGCAGATGGAGACCCATTCGATGCATGGTCACTCCCAGTGTGCAAGGGTCTCACAGCTATATGGCCAGACACACCCCACTGCAGACACCGAAGACATCAATGCTGAAACATTTTGGACCTGGCTCCAAAAACCTTCTCTCTGAGCATCTCTGGCCAACTGTGTTCTCTTCTTCATATGAAGACAGAGAATAGTTTGCAGGGGTAAGATCAGGCGCCAAACACAATAGACACCAAGAATGGGTGTCCTTGCCAGAGATGGTCCTGTTGCACTGAAAGCAGCGTTTGAAGCCACTGGGAACCTTCGATGACATGAAAGGAAAAACAGCCATGGTCAAATAAAACGACTCAATGGTGCCAAAAAAAAGGGAAAAACCCAATCGGAGTTCAGGCCTAAACGTGGCCCAGTGAGCACAGTAAAACAAAGAAAAAAACTTAGAAAAAAGGCAAAAATAATCTAAAAAATATGGGGAAGGAATAAAATAAGGCACAAATAAACCAAATCCGAACCAGTTGTGAGGAGTGGATAACAAACGCGTCCTCTCCTCACAGCGGAAAAAGAGAACTGCTGGTCCTGCAATCTCATGGCAGACAGGAAGGCACTCGCGCATCTCGTGCTCAAAGACCTATGTTTAAGCTTGTTACAAGCTCTGGACTGGCAATGTGGACCCGCATTACCCATCTTAGAATTATAGGCCTGTTTGTCATCAGAGAAAGAGTAAAAATCGCCTTCCTTTCCCCAAACATGAAGCTAAAATGTTCAGTAAACATCATGCCACAAATTAATTTCAATAATATGCTTACTTTATCATTTAGGAATCCAATTTTAAGGATATTTTCAACATTTGCGACTCCATCAGCCATAGTTAAATCTCCAAGGGAATCCCCAAGCAGTATAATATTGCTGTTGTCCTTTAAATGACTGAAATATTCTGTGTTCTTCAAAGCACCATCATGTTTGTTGTAAACATGGATTAATTCACCCTTAAATCCTTTCAGTATACCCTGTCAAATGTAAAAAAGTTCAAATTAACTTTGTATAAGCAAGACACTGAATTTTCACTACTTAGAAATATTGCAAAGGTGAACATGAACCCTGATTTACAAATCACATGCTTTATTCACTGTCTGAACTATCTTGCTGTTTAGGTCACGGTGATGATGACTCTGCTGGTTCTGTACCTTAAAAACAGGAAATCCATGACAGAAGAGGTAGGACCAGCAGAGCGATCAGCTTTACAGCCTATACAGCAGCTCCACACCAATACTGCCTTTTAATTTTTTTATTTCTATGGAAACAGTAGGGCTGGTGGGGGTGGGCAGAAATCTGCTGGAGTAGGAGAACGGAGGGGAGGAAAAATGCTGGCCTATCCCAAAGATAAGTGAGATTTTTCTCCTGGTGCAATTGGGGTATAGATTTGGCAAAGTGATGAAGGGATTGAAGCCTAAGGAAGGGCTGTTGGCTACTTTTATTGACAAATACCACCTTCATGTGAATCTAAAAATGGATTTCACTATCATGGCATGTTACATATTTTAAAAACTCTATTTCAAATACTTATGAACATTAAACTACATTAACATCTATGGAAACAATTCAACTGTATTAAAAAAACCCTCAAGAGGCAGTGTCTTATAATTTAAACCTGATATACAAAAGTCTGCTATAAAAGACAACCACCTCAGCACACAACAGATCTTGCAATATGTTCTAAAACCCAGTCTCATATTATACCAAATAAAAATTACATTAATGTTTTGATGTAATCTTAGTAAGGCCAACACACAATCACTCCATTGGAAAACACTATAAACAAAATTTTCCAAAACTCAGATACCATAACCAGGACTCAAAGAAGGACAAACTTATTCATGTAACAGCAGCACTGTAAATATTACACCAGGACCTAGAACTCCAATAGGCCACCTACTGAAAAAGAAAAGAACAGGACTGGTACAGATTTCTATACAGGAACTGCATGCTAGATACTGCACCTTGGTCACAAGTACAAATTACAGGAACCACACATCAGTATTAGAGATATGAAGACAAAAAAACTTGAATTGGAACCTCAGATCAGACTCTGCATGTCTCTCTGTCCGTATTCTACCCTCAAGTTCAGCATCTGCCATTTGGGTCCATCTCCCCCTTTTCTGGCATCTGCCCTCCCAGCGTCCTCATCTCTCCCTTGTCTAGCATAACCCCTGTGTCCCCATCTACCCCCTTTTCCTGCATTTCATCTATTGTTCACCATCTCCCCAGCTTTCCGGCATTGTTCCTTATATCCCCATCTCCCCCTCCATCCAGTAGTGTCTCTATCTCTCCCTTTTCCAGTACTGCTTGTGTGTTCCTTTGTCCCTATTCTCGCCCTATCCACCATTGGCCCTCTGCATCCCTGTATCTGCCTGCCCAGTATTTCTATGTCCTTATTTGTCCCTATGTTCAGCTTCTCCTGTCTCTTACCATGTTCCCCACTCCGCCCCCCCCCCCGGACCACATATCTTCCTGGCCTGCTCCCCTTCTCCACACCCCCACCTCCCGTGAGTCCTGCCTCTCTTACTTCCACCCACTCTCTCCCGTCCCACAGTCCTCGTATGATTAAGACAATGAACCTTCTGCTGGATCCAGGGCCTGTTCTCAGATGTGTCCCGCCTACACGGAAAACAAAAAGTAGCATCAGAGTAGGTGGGATGCGTCTCTGAGGCCCTGACACCGCTGTGGTGAAGTATTACGAAAGAGCACAGGGACGGGACAGAGAGTGATGTAGGAGTCGTGCGGGGGGTGGGGGTGTGTGTGCAGAGGAGAGAGATAAATTTACTTGACTAATATGCAGTGGGATCCCCTCTATATGCAGGAGCCCGGGGCAGTTGTCCCCTTTGCCCACTGGTAAAAAAAAAATGGCCATTTTGCCGAATTAAAATTGCAGAAGTAATCCACAGTAGCAAGCAAATGCTTGCATACAAAGTTACACATTCTCTGAAGCAGGTGCAACTGTGTGCAGGTACTTTATGTGAGTTTGTGTATATTTTCTAAAGTATGTCTGTACCTCTCAACTCTGCCTCAGCTCCACTCAAATATTGCTCCCAGAAACAACTATGCATGCACATTTTGTTTTACACACAGAAAATGTTTTACAAAATTACCTCTTTTGTGTGTATGACAAAAACACTACTGTGTACTTTTTTCTCCACTTTTCCTATTCCTGAGTCACTGGGTTTTTTGGCTGATGTATCAGTGCATGGACAAAAATAAAAATATACATACCTAAGATGAATGCATGGCAGTAAACTACTGTAGACCTTACTGTCAAACACAACTTATCAATTAGGGGCTTATTTATTCACATTGCATGTTAATGCCATTCATGCACCTTATTTACCACAAGGCCCATTTTATACAATTAGTCTTTCTGGTAAATAATGCATGTTAACAGCATTTGCACGCATTAACTGTTGGCATATGACCTCTCTCAATCTTTGAAGTCTGCGTCAGTGGAGAGGTATTTGCTGCTGGATGTCTGCCTCTGTGAACTGGACCTGACTGCCTCTACGAACCCAGTGCCTCTGTGAACTGGACCCGGGACCATACATAGACAATGAATGCTGACACTGGACAGAACCCATTATAACTTTCTGCTAATTAACTGGCAGAAACATTCCATTTTATAGTACATTTTACTAGTGCATTCCATGAAGTTTCATTTTGTACTTACATTCTCATCAAATTCCATGAAGTTTGAGACCACTTTCACGTTAGAATGATAGACACCATTCTGGCGAATGACTTCCTCCAGTATGTCTCCAATCCCAGCAGAAAATATAAACACAGGAATACTGTGCTCATTAAGTTTATCAAAGAAAATCTCGTATCCTTCCCTGAAAAACAGCATTCCATTTAGGGTTCTCTTGTCATCAGTTATTAAAATGCAACGCTTCTGCAAATGTTCAAAAAGTTTCTTCTTCTTGGAATGAAGATTACCACATTCAGTAATTCTTACCCTGTATCTTACGTAAAAGGGTGCAGCAGGATTAGTAGGTTGTTGGGTGATAATACCTGGCTGATTTACAACATGTAAAACTGAAAATAATACTTCAGTGAGCTGACAACATTCAAACCTAAAGAAGAAATATTTTCATGATCTGAACTTCTTTCGTTACAGATCTTACAGAAGGATGTATTGTATAAGGTAGGGTGCTACATATAGTGCGTCTTTTATATAGGAAACACAAAAGCAAGGAGAACAAAGTTTGTGATTGTAGAGTAGAGGCCAAACAACCCCAAATCCTTCTTCTGCCTGGTTTCGTCTGAAAGGATATATTAATTATCGGCCATGTTTCCGGTTTTGGCTGAAAATAACTAGATATTTTCAGTGGAAGCTGAAAATGTGTGCTTTGTCCTGTTTGTCCCCCCCTCCAAAACAGGAATTACCCCTCCTCCCAGACCCCCCCCCCCAAGTGGTTCTCCCCTATCTGTAGGCCCCCCTTGGCCTATCTTACAATCCCTGGTAATCTAGGTGTGTAGTTGGGGCACGAGCAGTCCTCAGTCCTACCCATTCCAGCTCTGCTTTCAACCTCACTAATCCACCTCATCCAACCCACTCAGCTATGAAAGCCCACCTTCTATACCTACCATAGTTACTCCCTTCTTTCTTCCTATACTTAATCTCTGCACATTACTAAATGTACCTGATATCCTGGAACGACAATGTTAATAAAACTATGTAAGCCACATTGAGCCTGCAAATAGGTGGGAAAATGTGGGATACAAATGCAATAAATAATAATAATACTGACACTCTAGTTAGGCCCTGGACAAAAGTGCTGAAGAACTAGTGACCTCCAATGTTCCAAGGAAGATATCCACATGATCTCAGTGTGCATCGGCTCCAATGTTGATGCATGTGTGACTGGCAAGGTATGGGCCTTGAGGATGGGTTGGAGCTCCCAAGAAGCCAATGTTGATATCCTCAATGCCATGGCGTCATGTTAGGCCAGGAAACACCCCAACTCTTCCTGCATCATGGCCAGGAGTCACTCTTTGAAGGCAGCCACACCACTACTATTAATTATCATTTCTATTAGACATACACAGCGCTGTACACTAGACATGAAGAGACAATCCCTGCCGATAGAGCTTACAATCTAATTCGGACAAATAAGGGAATTACTAAGGTGGGAATGGTAAAATATGGGTACTGAAGAAGTGAGTAAGGGTTAGGAGTTAAAAGCAACATCAAAAAGGTGGGGGTTTAGCCTAGATTTGAAGATGGCCAGAGATGGAACTTAACATACCAGCTCAGGAAGTCTACTCCAGGCATATGGTGCAGCACGATGTAAGTCGATA
Organism: Microcaecilia unicolor; assembly: GCF_901765095.1. Taxonomy (NCBI): domain Eukaryota; kingdom Metazoa; phylum Chordata; class Amphibia; order Gymnophiona; family Siphonopidae; genus Microcaecilia; species Microcaecilia unicolor. Next base: position 219,346,614 of record NC_044031.1, read on the forward strand.
AGAGGACTTTGAACTGTATGCGAAAATGGATAGGGAGTCAATGAAGTGATTTCAGGAGAGTGCTAATGAGCACAGCGAGTTTCTTTCACATTAGCGGCGCTTTGAGGGTATCAAAGACATGATGTCTTAATGCTGTGTTTTGGGGGGGGGGGGGGTGCAGAAAATCAGGGCTGATGGTTCTTGGCCTTCGCTTAATGCACAGCATTGGGCTTTCTTGACGTTGACCAGGAGAAAGATGAATCCATCCATGACCTCAGAGTGAAATCGGAGGATGACCAATACAGGCAGACAGAGACCTTCTTGGTGTCAATGCATCTCCAGTGTCCGATGCAGTTCCCAGAGCCATTGAGACCGATGCCAAAGTCGATGGGCTGGACTTATCAGCGTAGAAAAGTCATTTGCGCTTCTGACAACCTTTAATACCTGTTTTGACATTTGTGAATATAGTTTACAAAAAGAGGGATTGTGGTCTGGCCCCAGGCACTGCTGGCACCCGTTATGGATGTCTGTAAGGGATATGGTCCTGTTGTGTCTGGTGGACTTCTTTAAACTACTGGGAGTTTTAAGGGACATGCCCAGAAAGATAGCTGAGGAAAATATCAAACAGCTTGATGTTGAAGAAGAAACCCAGACTGGGAAGCTCTAGGCCTAAGGGGGCCTGGTGAGCAGCAGAAAACTTTAAAAAGTGCTGAAAACCTAATTAGAGAGAGGGTTTTGGCTCTGTGTGACACTTATAAAATGGGAGATATTGAAAAATAAACAAAGGGCAAATTGCCCCAAAGGTAATTTTCTTTCCTTTAGTCGCAGCTGATGAATCCAGAAACTGGTGGGTTGTGTCCATCCACCAGCAGGTGGAGACAGAAAAAACTGTACCGAAGACAATGATCTTGTACGGCCAGCCCCATAGTATGTATATGTCACATCACAAAGCAGAACTAGAAGCAAAAACACTAGAAAGCCTTCCTCACAAAAATGTGAAAAACACAAAGCATACTGGTACGGAGTCAAACTCCAGTACACTGGTGTATACGACCAACCTGTCATTTTCATGTGTTCCTTTCTCTTTATTTATTTTTAACCGAACCTGAGAAAAACAAAAGAGACTCTCGTCAACAATCAGAACAGCAACGCAGCTGAACAGGTGGGATTCTGGATTCATCTGCTGCGACTAAAGGAAAGAAAATGATCAAGAGATAATTTTTCCTTCCTTAGCCTCAGCAGTAGATGAATCCAGAAACTGGTGGGATATACAAAAGCACTCCCTAAAGAGGGTAGGAAGTTGCTGCTCCCCGAAACAGTACCGTTGCACCAAAGCTGACACCTGCCCACATGGCCATATACAATCTGTAATGTTTTGAAAATGTATGCAAGGAAGCCCAAATAGCCGCCCAACAAATCAACTCGGAAGAAAAAACACCCGTCTCTGCACAAGAGGTTGCTTAGAATGGACCCGCAACGCTGGAGGGGAAATCCAACCCTCCAAAATATAGGCCAAGGATTTTGCCTCTTTGATCCAATGTGCAACAGTCGCCTTTGACACAGCATAGCCCTAGCAAGGCCCCGACAGGAGAATGAAGAGATGATCCGAACACTGGAATTCATTAGACATCTGCAAATAATGCAGGAGCACCCTCTGAACATCCAAAAACTGAAGCCTCAAAAACTCTCGGATAATCTTATCTAGAAAAGGAGGGAAGAAAAAGAAACAGATTGAGATGAAATGCTGAAAGGACCGTTGGTAGAAAAGAAGGAACTGCACGCAATGTAACCCCGATTCCAAAAACTGGAGAAAAGCATCCCGACACGACAATGCCAGAATCTCGGCGATCCGGAATGCTGAAGCCATGGCTACCAAAAATACCGCCTTTAAAGTAAGATCTTTGTTGGAAATCTTGCACAGCAGTTCAAATACAGCCCGCTGTAACGCCTTAAGTACCAAATTCAAATTCCAGGTCAGACATGGATGATAAATCAGAGGGCACAAATGACGAGCGCCCCGCAAAAAAACGAACCATATCATATCATATCAGAATGCGCTGCCAGAGATGAAGCTGACGTGTGCTCAGAAGCAGGCAAGCGCCACCACCTGAAACTGGAGAGAATTATACACCAAACCCTTCTGCAAACCCTCCTGTAAGAAGGCCAACATCTGGGGCACCGTTGCCCGCAAGGGGAACCAGGCACATTCCACGCTTCACTCCTCAAAGGTGCGCCACACTCTTGCATACGCCATAGTAGTAGAACGCTTCTCTTCTTCATGCCAGGAAACAATCACCGCTTCAGAATACCTCTTCTTCCTCAACCTCAAGAGCCAGGCCATAATTCAAAGCGGGAGGGATCCTCCATCAGCATCGGACCCCTGATGCACCAGGTCAGGAGAGAGAAAGGAAGTCGAAGGGAGCACCGACCAGAAGTTCACATACCAAGGACATCGTGGCAAATTCAGGGCTATTAGGATGACTGTTCTCTGGTGTCATTAGATCCTGTGGAAGACCCGCCTTATTAGGGGCCAAGGTGGGAAAATGTATAGAAGCCTTGACTCCGGCCAGGGCTGCAGAAGAACCAACTCTATGGAGCCGACTTCCCGTTGTCTGTTAAAGAACCGGGGAACTTTGGCATTCAGATGCTTTGCCACGAGATCGACGTTCTCCACTTCTGCTGAATCTAGAGAAACGCCGCTGCCGAGATCTCCCATTCAACCTGATCTCTACAGACCACCAGGCAACTCGCATGAATCCCAAAAACACCTCATGGACTTCAACACCTGTGTCTCCAGCTCAAATATCATCATAATAGGAGATATCAATTTACATCTCGAAGATCTCAATTCAACCAGTACCCGAGAATGCAATGAGTTCCTACAATTATGGGTTCTTCATAAGACACACACACAACCTACCCACAAAAAGGACACACTATAGACATCATCACACAACTTTGATCTCAACACAAACCTTATACTAGCAACACAAAATGGACACCCGCACCATGGTCAGATCATTATAAAGCAAACATCTCCTTCCAATGGCGAACAAAAGGACTACCGAACAAACAAGAACGCAAAACTTATACCACGAGAGGAAAAATAGATCCGGAAATTTTCTGGCAACAGATCTACCACAATGATTGGTCATTAAAAACAGATACAAGCCAATTCCTATTAGAATGGGACGACAGATGCAGATTCACATTAGACAACATTGCTCCAACCCAAACAAGAACCTCACACAGAAAGAATTCAACACCTTGGTTCAACGAAGAGCTGAAAAAATTCAAAACACAAGTCAGAAGGTTAGAACGAGCTTGGATTAAAAGAAAGACGACACTACACTTAACGACTGGCAACAACTTCACAGAAAATACAAATACACCATAAGACAAACCAAAAGACTACATTACAAAACCATAATCGGACCAAATTACAAGGCACACATAAACTCTTCCAACTCGTGAACAAACTATTAGATAAACACCAGTCATACCAACAGCACAGACACTCCTGAGCAGACAATCTCGCGAGATACTTTAACGAGAAAATAGTACAACTACGACTTAAAATACCTATCAGCACCATCGACTACATTGAACTCCTCAACTGCCTAGACCCAACCCCTGGCATTCACCCAGTGGACAGGACCTGGACTAACTTTGAGATACTATCGGAGACATTATCTCCCAAACGCTCAAAAAATTTGCCAAATCATATTGCAGACTAGATATATGCCCAAACAACCTGATACATCTGCTCCTCAACAATTCATAAACGACATAACGAAACACCTGAACTACATGCTACAAAACGGACTTTTCCTGAAGGAAAAAGGAAACATTCTACTCACCCCAATACCCAAAGATGCAATGAAAAGTGCAAGTGAACTAACTAGTTATAGACCAGTAGCATCCATTCCCTTAATAACCAAATTAACAGAAGGGTTGGTGACCAAGCAACTTACAAATTATCTAGACAAATTCTCAATACTTCACGATTCCCAGTCAGGATTTCGATCTAACCACAGCACCGAGACTGTATTAGTAACTCTCATGACTAAATTCAAACAAACGATTGCAACCGGTAAGAACATACTACTATTACAATTTGATATGTCAAGCGCTTTCGACATGGTTGACCACGGAATTTTATTACACATCCTTGAATACTTCGGAATTGGAGGCAACGTCCTCAATTGGTTCAAGGGATTTTTAACCACAAGATCATACCAAGTGACATCAAACTCGAATACTTCAGCCGCATGGGTACCTGAATGTGGAGCACCACAAGGATCCCCCCTCTCGCCGACTTTATTCAACTTAATGATGATACCCCTGGCCAAATTACTATCAAAACAAAACCTCAATCCATACATTTAAGCAGATGACGTAACGATCTACATCCCATTCAAACAAGACCTAAAAGAAATTCCAGCAACATTAACCAAAGTCTTAATATCATGCATTCCTGGGCGGACGCATTTCGACTAAAACTCAATGCAGATAAAACCCAGTGCCTAATACTCACCTCACAACACAACAAGAAAGAATTCACCGCCATTAACACACCAACTCTAAACCTTCCTATTTCAGAAACCCTAAAAATTCTTGGAGTCACTATTGATCGACACCTAACCCTAGAGAACCACGTGAAAAACATAACCAAGAAGATGTTCCACTCTATGTGGAAATTAAAAAGAATAAGACATTTCTTCCCAAGGAGTGTTTTCCGCAACCTAGTACAATCAATGGTGCTCAGTCATCTAGACTATTGCAACGCACTATATGCCGGCTGCAAAGAACAAATAATCAAGAAACTCCAGACAGCCCAGAATACTGCAGCTAGACTCATATTCGGCAAACCAAAATTCGAAAGTGCCAAGCCCCTACGAGAAAAACTACACTGGCTTCCACTCAAAGAACGCATTACGTTCAAAATATGTTCACTAGTTCACAAAATTATCCATGTAATATACTCAACAACTGTTACAATTATATCAATCTTTATTACATATTTAAATATCATAAATCTAACAATTATTGTCTAAAATTCCCAATATATCCAATCATTCATCCACTCACACAATCTTAAATCCCTAAAATCATTAACATAAATACACCATTGCAGTACCTGGAATAATTGTGCCACTCATAATTTCACCAAAATTTCAACAACAATATTATTATAGAGCCTGCCAATTACACAGTCAGTCAAAGAAAACTTTTCTTCATTAACATTCTCTCAATCCACTTGTTACCAGTCTTTGAATTTCTCTACATATCAGGTGTTGTTTTATCTTGCCTTTCAAAGACCAGCCCGCTGCTCATTTAACAATTCTCCACCACACCAGGCTCAAACCAAAGTGTTGCTTCACAGCGTAAGCCACTGCTGATTCACTGTTCTCTGTTATAGCAGGCTCACAACACAGTTTCTCTCACAGCGTGACTCCAATCTTCACGGAACCACTGCTGAATCTTTAATCAGTAATTCTTTCCTTCAACTTCATGCTGCCTCTCAGGAGCTTACATCACTTGTAACATCTCATTTGCTCATTGAGGTAGTATTGTACAGACCCTACACGATTGTGTTTCGCAAAAAGCGTCTTCAGGGGTCATCAATCTAAATAAGCAACAATAATAACATCTACTTATTTTTCACAAACATTAACTCATCCGTTTTAAAAACCAATACTATAAACTCTTACCGGCTCTACAGGTGGCCAAACACTCAGCAGTCATCGATGTGCCGGTGGCAGCGTCTCAAAAGATGCCCACACATGCGCATATCGAGGCTTCAAAGAGACTGAATTTACATACCCTCTCACAAGTTTAGCAACTCCACCTCCTTGCTTAACCCATTAGGGCTCATAGTGTTCCTAAGGTAAAATTATCCATGGAGACGCACCAGCATACATGTCAGACCTAATAGACCTGCCACCTAGGAATGCCAAAATATCATCTCGCACATTCCTTGATCTGCACTTCCCCAGCTGCAAAGGAATGAAATACAAAATAATGCATGCGTCAAACTTTACCTTCCTGAGCACACAATTTTGGAACGCACTACCACGCAGTTTGAAATCGACATTCGAAAGAACGAACTTTCGCATATTACTGAAGACAGATCTCTTTAATAAAGCATACCACAAAGATTAACAAATGAGAAAATGCACAACTCGCACATATACTTCAGAACTTGATTCTTAATATCTGCTTGTACACTATGATATCGTTTATTCTGTATGTTTTACCATCATCAAAATGACCAAGATCCTGTAATATCAAATGTTTATCTATTAACATTCTTCCACTAATCATGATGTATTGTAAGCCACTTTGAGCCTGCAAAGAGGTGGGATAAGGTGGGATACAAATGCAACAAATAATAATAATAATAATCCAGGAGATTGCAGTTGAGAAAATCTGACTGTACATTGAGCTGACCCGCTATATGTGCCGCCGACAAAGGATGTGGGCCTTCACCCATTCCAGAAGGCTCCACGTCTCCAAAGCCAATGCAACACTACGCATGCCGCCTTGCCTATTGATGTATGCCACTCGCTTTTGTGTTGTCTGAGAGAACGCGAACAGTCTTGTCCTCCAACAAACCCTGAAAAACATGAAGGGCGCTATTCGCTGTTCACAGCTCCAGGTGATTGATGAGCCAACTTACATCTCTATTCAACATCCCTGCGCATACCCAGTGGAGACGATGAGACCCCCCAACCAGCCAGACTGGCATCTGTCACAATCATCACACACGATGGGGAGGCTATAGACAAAGGTTGGAGTAGTGAAGCGTCTTGCCTGGGTCAACCATGACGGCCATCGCCGATACTCCTGAGACACTGGCGACCACATGTTCAGCAACGAGTGCTGCAGAGGACGTATGTGCCCTCGCTCACGGAACCACATCCAGAGTAGCCACCAAGGACCCCAGCACCTGAACATAATCCCAAGAATGGGGACTTGCCACCCTCAAGAGTTGGCAAACCTGAATCTGAAGCTTGTTTCGCCATAAATTCATCCAGTAAGAAGACTTCACCCTGCGCTGTGTCAAAGCATACCCTAAGATACTCCAAAGACTGAGACAGAGCAAGATGGCCCTTCGTAGAGTTGATAAACCACCACCACCACCGTAACCTTGGAGGAAGTCCGAGGGGTCATAGGCAGGCCAAAGGAAGTGCCCAAAATTGGAAGTGATGACCAAGAACCACAAAGTAAAGGAACTGCTCATGGGGAGGCCAAATGGGAATGTGTAAGTAAGCCTCCTTGAGATCCAAAACTGTAAGAAACTCTCCAGGCTGCACCGCTGCTACCACCGACCGAAGGGTTTCCATGTGGAAATGTCTGACCTTCAGAAACTGATTCACCTTCCTGAGGTCCAAAATGGAACGGCAGGATACACCTTTTCGGAGAACGCTGAATTAAATGAAATATTGGGCCCTGTCGCTCTTCGCCGAGAGGGACCGGCACTACGGCCACCAGATCCAGCAGAGACTGCAAGGTGATTTGCACTGTTAGCCACTTGGACACTGTGCTGCACCGCAATCTGCGACGGCAGAGGAAAATTCTAGCTCGTAACCATCTTGGATAATATCCGAGACCCACTGATCCATGGTAATTCTGGCTCACTCCTCATACGAGAGAGTCAACCGATCCCCTAACTGAAATGGTGATGATTGGACCAGCACTCCATCATTGGGAGGCATGCCATATGGCCCCCTGATGAGCCGAAGTACATGCGTTCCTCTTGTTGCCCCAAAAGGAAGACCTCAGCTAGAAGCAAGAATGCTGGAAACCCATGGATGTTGTCAGAACACAGGGTAGCTTGCAGGAGATGCTAGCCCAGCTTACCTTCCCACTGCAGGTGCGTGGGGGCAAGGTGCCACGGACACACAGTGGTGGGTTGATGGGTGCCGTTCTCTGTGCTCTTTCTGCTGTTGGCATTTCCGCAGCTGGGGCGTGCAGTATGCTCTCTCTCTTGGGCGCTGCTGTCCTCTTCCCTGCCGGCCATCTTGGTTGGTCCCCTTCTTTTTGGCACCGACCTCTCTTGACGTCAGCCTGTCAGACACCCTCTCTTTTTAGGGAGGGTTCTCTCTGAATTTGGGGCCTCAGCTATGACCCGATTTCAGAGAGCTCCCGCGTACTTCTTCAGATTGTACCTTTTCGCCTGTTGTTCTTTGCCTGCCTTGATCTGACACTGCATATCACCTGATGCCTGTGCCCTATAGCCTGGACCTGATGCTGCATATCACCTGCTGTCTGCTTTGACCTATAGCCTGGACCCGATGCTGCATTTTGCCTGCTGCCTGCCCTGATCCTGCTTTCCGCCTGCTGTCTGCTTTGACCTATAGCCTGGACTCGACTCTGCTCTCCACTGGCTGCCTGTATTGACCTCCTGGCTGGACCCAACGCCTCTTCTACAGCTTGGCCCTGCCTTTCCACCTTGAGACCCTCTTCTATTTCCCTTTGGGGGTTCCAGATCCTCTCTAAGTCCAGTTGGCCACCAGAACCCAGGGGTTCAACTGCTGGGGAACGGAGGTCATTGCAGGTGAAGCACTGGGCTTGCTGACCATGGTCTTCTGGACCAGCACAAGGGCTCACTTGCCATGACAGATGTACATCCTGGGCAGTACCGAGGCCTCAAAACTCCAGACCACAAGCTGGGCTTCGGCTTATTCTCCAGGAGATGCTGAGATTTGGAGTCACCCAAATCCTTCACCAGCTTCTCAAGATCCTCCCCAAAAATTACCCCAAAAAGACAATTTAGTAAGATGCAGTTTGGATGCCATATCAGCCACCCAATGATGCAGCTACAACAGACAATGCGCCGTGACCACAAGAACCATTTCTTTGGCCAAGGCCCGTACTAAATTATACAGGGAGTCTGCTAAATACACTAACTGATTCCAACTGGGGTGCAGACGCCGCCAAGGCAGAGGAAGAATCTCGGTCCTGCTCCAGCACTTGCTGAAACCAGCTAAGCCATGCCCTAGCCACGTAAGATCTACAGATAGAAGCTTGTAAAGCAAGAGCAGACACCTCAAAGGAGTGCTTCAAAGAAGCCTCCAGTCATCTATCCTGCATGTCCTTCAACGCCACACCACCCTCCACCGGGAGAGTGCTTTTCTTAGTGAATGCCGCCACCAGGGCATCCACTTTAGGAAGGAAAAACTGTTCCACCCATTCCTGAACCACAGGATAGAGGCGAGACATAGCCTTTGCCACCTTCAAACCCGTAATAAACTCTCAGATGGCTTCATGCACTGGAAATGCTCTAGAGGATCTCTGAGTACTCGCCATTTTCAGGTTCATCGTAGCTGCGGCTTGCGCGTCTGGATCAGAAATATTCAGCGTTTCCAAAGCCCCCAAGACAAGAGAGGACAACTCCTCCAAAATATGGACGGCTGTGGGGTCATTTGGTTTCCCCAATTCATCTAAGCGAGAAGGGTGCAAAGAGTCCCCTGAAACGGCCGCCAGAAAAGCGGCAGGGGAAACAGGGTCCACTGACCCCACTTCAAACATGGGGCTCATTCGATGTCTCGTTTGCACTGGATCCCCCAAAGAGGGGTTCAATGACTGCCCCAAGACCTCCATGGGGTCAGCTGGAGGAATATCTAGATGAGGAGGGAGAGGCTGAGGCAGAGCCTGTTTCATCAGATAGGCCTGGGGCAACAGTAGCACAAACTCTGGGGAATAAACTCCTCAGAGGGTAAGGGCCCAGGAATCACCCCAGGAGCCTCAACCGACCCAACCAAACAGACCCTCACAGAGGCGCTGCCCGAACTGACCTCCTGGAGCACTACAGAGCGCGAAGAATCTGCAGTGGGAAACCCTGCCGCTGCCTGCTCAGCAAGCACCATGTCAGTATGAGAATACAAGATGGCGCGTGCTCCCTGGAAAATGCCACCTCTACTGAAGCTAAGCCACCAGAACTCCCAAGGCTCTCAGCGCAGCTCGTAGGGCAGACACCCGCAGCCAAATGCTGCTTTCCGCAGTGGAAGCAATGCTTGACAGTCTCAGCTGCCATGCTCCCCTGCGCATCCGTTGCAAAACTCCCGCCGGCAAGAAAACGGAAGGAAAGTGAGGCACTCACTACAGTTGCTATGGGGCGTGGATCTCTGCAGTCCCCCAAGGCAGGGCTTGCTGTGCACAATGCGGTGCGCCAAACTCCTCCACAGAATAGTCAGATCGCCTGTGTGCCTCTAGATTGCTGTTTGTTTGGTTTTTTAAAAATCTGCTCTTTTTTTTGTGTGAGGAAGGCTGAGCACAAACAGAAATCAACTAGGAGGAAATGGGAACACCGGGGTGAGGCAGGCACCTAGACAAATATGTATCCCCCAAGGATGGCGCCTGCTGGTCAAACACCCCCTTCCTCAACTGGCCAATCCGGCCTTGGATGTATCCAAAGAAAAAGAATCCAGGAGCTAGAGAGAAGCTGTCCACCGCCTGCTGGAGATAGAGATATGCAGACTAAGGGGCTGGCCGTCCAGGATCTGTCTTCAGTACAATATTTTGTATCTCCACCTGCTGGTAGATGGACACAACCCACCAGTTTCTGGATTCATTTGCTGCTGAGGCTAAGGAAAAACAGATGCGAGCTGGGGGGGAGCACCCACAATGCTCTGTAGAAAATCAAAGACTGACCTGGCCCTGTGGGAAGACATGCTTTCAAGCACTTCTAGGAAAGAATGTTTTTTTTTTTAGCTTAGCGGAGTTTTAAAAAGGTTTGGACGACTTCCTAAAGAAAAAGTCCATAGACCATTATTAAATGGACTTGGGGAAAATCCACTATTTCTGGGATAAGCAGTATAGAATGTTTTGTACTTTTTTGGGATTTTGCCAGGTACTTGTGACCTGGATTGGCCACTGTTGGAAACAGGATGCTGGCTTGATGGACCTTTGGTCTTTCTCAGTATGGCAATACTTATGTACTAATGTTGAAGAGTGTCTCTGTGCAAGCTCCGCCCATATGTAAGAATATTTCCATCCTGCTTGTCCTTGAAGAAAGCTATTATTTCTTTTGATATTCATTTTGGGAAAAAGAAATAGAAGTACAGGAAAAGATTTTCATCCATGCCCCTTTCCTGAGGAGATACAATGAAGCTAACTTACTGAAGAACCTATTTACACTAAATGTAAGACAAAAAGAGAGAAAATATAGAGCTACTATTAAAGAAGTTCACCCAGAGAAATTTGGAGAAGCATTCAACAAGCACTCCAGCACTGAGGAAGAAGATCAGGAAATGTTTGAGGAAAATCTGGAGAAGACAGTAACAGATCCCAAGCATGAAAGACAAGAACTGTAACAGAAGTAGGATACTGCCATTTTCCCTTTCCAAGAGACTCAGGAAGAGGCTCATTAACCATTTTGAACATTTTGAATTAAGGGATTACATGCAAGATCTTGTTTTGCTAAGTAGAGAGGTTGTAATAAAGGTTTATGCCCAAAATAAATCTGTATTGTGCACATTTGAAATAGTAAGGTTATAGATGGACACCAATTGGAGCTCTGTTTATCATACAATGCAGTCTATGCTTGGGTTCTGGTGGTAAATCCTCCGTATCGTACCAGAGAACTCATCAAAGTGATTGAAGGGACTAGTTGAGAGAGCAGACTTGGTCCTGGTACCAAGTGTGTATCTAGTCAAGTCTTGCCTGAAGCAAGGCTTACAATATTTCCTTGTTTTCTTTTACTTTTTTTCAAAGTGTTTGCCACAAAACATAGTGGATGATAAGCATGCACAAGTTAACATAGGGAGAACACATCCAATGGTAGCTTCACTTCTATCTTCAATTGGGAGCAGAAAGCTGGCCTTTTCCTGTTCCTTCAAAAATTAATCCACAGGAGTTTCCTGCTGGGACAAGATGCAGTTTGCTCAACTTAAATCCAAGAACTACCAGGGCCTGCATAACCATTAGGTAGAGTACATGGCACAGGGTGCCAGTTTTTGAGGGTAGGGAAAGGGCAGCAAAGAGCAGCCAAACTGAAGCAAAACAAGATACTCTAATACACATGCAAACTCAACGAACCAACATTCCATGCTACCAAATCCCAGGGCAAGTAGTGGCTTCCCCATGTCTGTCTCAATAGCAGACTACGGACTTTTCCTCCAGGAACTTGTCCAAACCTTTTTAAAACCCAGTTACGTTAACTGCTGTTATTACATCTTCTGGCAAAGAGTTCCACAGCTTAACTATTTTTTAAGAGAAAAAATATTTCCTATTTTTAAAAAGTATTTCTATGTAACCTCATTGAGTGTCCCCTAGTCTTTGTACTTTTTGAAAGAGTAAAAAAAAAATCGATTCACTTCTACTCATTCTACACCACTCAGGATTTTGTGGACGTCAATCATATCTCCCCTCAGCCATCTTCTTTCCAAGCTGAAGAGTCCTAACCTCTTTAGCCTTTCCTCATATGAAAGAAGTTCCATCCCCTTTATCATTTTACTGACTCTTCTTTGAACATTTTCTAATTCTGCTATATCTTTTTTAAAGATATGGCGACCAGAACTGAACACAATACTCTAGGTAAGGTTGCACCATGGAGTGATACAGAGGAATTATAGTATGCTCAGTCTTATTTACCATCCCTTTCCTAATAATCCCTAGCGTCCCGTTTGCTTTCTAACCAATGCCACACACTGAGAAGATTTCAGCGTATTATCTACAACACCCCTTGGGTGCTGACCCCCAAGGTGGATCCTAGCATCAGGTAACTATGATTTGGACTGTTCTTCCCAAAATGCATCACTTTGCATTTGCCATATTAAATTTCATGCGCCATTTGGATGTCCAGTCTTCCAGTTTCCTAAGGTCTTCCTGCAATTTTTCACAGTCCGCATTTGTTTTAACAACTTTGAATAGTACTGTGTCTTCTGCACTTTGAATGTGCTGTCTCAGCATTGCCGCACGGCTTAGTAAACAGGGGGGTTAATCACTTCACTTGTTCCAATGTCCAGATCATTATAAATGTGTTAAATAGCACCGTCTCCAGAACAGATCCCTGCGGCACTCCACTATTCAGTCCTCCATTGAGAGAAATGGCCACTTAACCCTACCCTTTGATTTCTGTCTAATAACCAATTTCTAATCCACAACAGAACATTGCCTCCTCTCCCATGAGTTTTAATTTTCTCAGGAGTCTCTCATAAGGAACTTTGTCAAAAACTTTCTGAAAATCTAGGTAAATTACTTTTGGAAACTGCCTTCATTGTTATTTATAAAAAAAAATCTATATCCTACCAATCACAAAGTTCTAGGTATTTATGAAACAAAGGTTAATAATTGAAAAATATGTCTAATTACGTGCTTTTATAGTATATTTAAGCCCTGGAATTTTTCATTCAAAGCATAGTTAAACCCTGTAACTTGTAGCTAGAGGATGTAGGAAAAATAGTATAGCTGGGTATAAAAAAGGTTTGGGTAACTTCTGAAAACACAGTTAAGGCAGGTTCGGGGAAGGCTACTGCTTATACCTGTGAGTAAGCAGAATTAAATTCATCTAATATTTGAAATCATGCCAGGTACTGGTGACCTAGATGGGACAACAGGATACTGGGATTGACTAATTTTGGTCTGACCCAGTATGGTAATTCTTATGTTTTTATGTGGTACAGCAGGGGTGGGAAACCATGGTCCTCACGGACCACAACCCAGTCGGGTTTTCAAGATTTCCACAATGAATATGCATCGTTTATTCATTTACTAGACCGTCACTTATTACAAGGTAAATCAGAACGGTTTACAATAAAAATAACATTAAAATAATATTAAAACAGTAGAAAACACACTCTGAAATCCATTGGTGATAGGAAAGCACTACAAAAAGACAACATATATGCAGATTTCATAAAACTATAAAAACATTAGTAAAAACACAAAGCTAAAAGGGTTTTTTTTGTTTGTTTAGGTTTTCCATTATTTCTGTTTTAAATATTTGTTTCAACTGACTCTTGCATGAGATCTATTTGCATACAATAGGAGCAGTACATGGAAATCAATCTCATGCACATTCTTTGTGGAATACCCGACTAGACTGTGGCCCTTGAGAACTGAGGTTGCCCCCACCTGTGGTATGTGGTGCTGCTTTTTCATCTGAATGGAGCCACAAATTCAGCTTTATATCAAAAAATTATATACGAAATGTCAAGCCATTTCATTAGTTGAGTCAGAAGTAGGTTACGTAAAATGACAATCCCCTAAATTTTCAAGATCTACCACAGAATGGCTGAACAGGAAGAAATTGTGCATTTAGGATTAGTCAAGTGAAAGTTCCAACCTAAACTCTATTGAAATGTTGTGGCAAGACCTGAAATTAGTTGTTTATGGAAGAAAGCCCTTAAAACACTTGCCTTGGAAATTCATTTATTCATCATTTCCTACTTGAACAGGAAAGATTCCAGCTATTACAAATTCTGACGACACAATAATGTAAATTGAAACAAAATGAACTCATCCAAGACACTAGCACATGCAGCTTTCCTCCACCCTGTCCTATTGGGTAAAGGAAGGAAGGAAACTTACTTCAGCATCACATCTGATTCATTCACGATTTCTGCAAATTTGCTTTTCTGTAAATGTTGTTCAATCAATAACATATGTGATTTTGTGTACCTACAGTAAAAATAGAAAGCGAAAGAAAACCTCAATCTTCAAGTTTTTTAGAAATAAGAGAATTAAGAACTTCACCAACTATGCAAGGATGAAATAAAGCAAAGATACTTACTTGTAGCAGGTATTCTCCAAGGACAGCGAATAAGTGGTTTGAAGCGGTACAATTAAAGAACATTATACGAAATGAGTTACACTTTGTGGCAATCCTTAATTATTGTAGTGTAAAGAAAATCCTCAGAGGTAAAAACCCCCTAATTTTTAGATGACCAGGATTATCTTGATAAGTGGTGTACCATTCTTAACAAGGTTGTGGCCACAGCCAGAAGGATGTTAGGGTGCATAGAGAAGGATATAACAAGTATAAGAAAGGAGGTGTTGATGCCCCTGTACAAGTCATTGGTGAGACCCCACTTGGAGTATTGTGTTCAGTTTTGGAGGCAGCATCTTCCTAAGGACATAAAAAAACTTGAAGCGGTCTAAAGAAAAGCTATGAAAATGGAATGGGGTTTGTATCACAAGACATATGAGGACAGATTGATGACCTGAAGATGAATACCTTGGAGCAAAGGAGGGACAGGAGTGATGGTACAGAAATTCAAATATTTGAAAGGTATTATATACGAACAAACCTTTTCTAGAGAAGGGAAGGTGGTAGAACTAGAACACATGAATTTAGTTTGCAGGGGGCTGGAATAACGTCAGGAAGTACTTTTTCACAGAGAGGGTGGTACATTCCTGGAATGCCCTTCCACGGGAGGTGGTGGAGATGAAAACAGTAACTGAATTCAAATAAATACAAAGGAATCCGCATGGAACCAAACAAGCTTAGAGGTGATTAGATGGCAACACCTAATCACATGTTGTCCTTTAGATTGTAAGCTTCTTTGAGCAGGGACTGTCCTTCTTTGTTAAACTGTACAGTGCTGCGTAACCCTAGTAGCGCTTTAGAAATGTTAAGTAGTAGTAGTAGTAACACCAGTAATGGAGAAGCAAAGCCAGTGCTGGGCAGACTTCTATGATCTGTGTCCTAATCATGGCTGAATAGATTCAGCTTCAGTAGTTGTACAACAAGGCCAGTGCCAGGTAGACTTCTACAGTCTGTGCCCTGATTGTGGCAGGAGAGATTTGGATGGGCTGGAGTGAGCTTCAGTGACCGCTTTAGTAGTTGGAGAATAGGGCTAGTACTGGGCAGACTTCTACAGTCTGTGACCTGAAAATGGCAAGGACAAATAAAATCAAGTATGCTTATGTAGAATCACATCATACTTTATGCTATGAGTTTATCTTGTTGGGCAGACTGGATGGACTATACAGGTCATTATCTGCCACATTGAGTAACAATTACCTTCCACTTTATTTCCAAAGATACTATTCTTTGCATGGCACATCAGTAAGCTTTTCCAGCATGTCATAACACTGTTCAGATGCTCACATCTTATACCAATTGCAGAAGTTCTTGACGTTGTCTCAAAAGCATCAAAGACTGACCTGATCTTGTGCTTTCCAGGCTCCTTCCCTTTGCTTAGCTAGTGAGCCGAGTTCTTCACTTTTTTCTTGAGGGAGAGAATGTGTAAATTCCCCAGTCTTATGCAGTCTCTTGAAGGTACTGGCCCATGAAGAACCAATAAGTTAGATGGAATAAAGCATAGTATTCTGAAAACTCTCTTTCCCAAGAGAGTCCTCTCTAGGGGTCCTGAAGAATGGATTCCAGTACTCTTGAGCAGCTGAAGTAGTAGGGAAGGGATGTAGGCCAACCAAACAGGTCTCCAGAGGTTGACTGTAGTGCAAAATATTTATTGAGCAACAGATATCAAGGACTCAATTTATCTACATGTCTATTCACATCATGAGTCACAAAGTTAAAATTAGTATCCTCATTCTTAAGTATATCAAGTTTCTCCTCACAAGTGGTGCACATTGTTTCACTCTTCTTTGCGGTTTTGGCTATTAAGATCATGAGATCTAATGAACACTTGTTAAAAATGGTGCACCACTTATCAAGATAATCCTGGTCATCTAAAATCATTATAGGGGTTTTTAAAATCCTAAGACCTCTGGGGATTCTCTTTACACTATAATAATTACGGATTGCCACAAAGTGTAGCATTCCGTATAATGTTCTTCTTTAATTGTACCGCTAAACACTTGAAGGGAAATTTTAAGAAGAAAGATGCGCCCAACTGGAGAACACCTGGCTAGAATAGCAAAAATTGCTTCCTCCTTTTTTGTGTCTCCTGAGAAACATCTGGATTAGATCCAAATTTTCTCATTCATAAAATGTTTTCCCTATGCTTGGAATAAGAAAAATAATTTATCTCTATTAGTTACGTTCTCTAAGGAGATTGGTAGCGTAGACCAAGAGTAACCGGGTTAATTTCTAAAGAGTCCAAAGTAAATCTACCTTCTCTTGAGCAAGCAAACTTCTTTCCGGAAAGATAATAAGCTCTCATAATACTGGGTAGATATTTCTGAGCAATTTGTAATACTTCCACTAAATACTTCAGGAAAGCTTCCTTCATG